>NC_057920.1:35894747-35971727 GCF_018873765.1 Telopea speciosissima | reverse complement strand
TTCATAGTCATGTCCACCTTTAGGTCGAGTGGTTCGTAGTTCAATGTGTGTGAAGGATTATGAGCATATTTCTTTAGCATTGATATATGGAATGTGTTGTGGATGTTCTTCATGGCAGGTGGGAGAGCCAGCCTATAAGCCAAGTTACCGACTTGCTCTAGAATCTCAAACGGTCCAATGTACCTGGGGCTTAACTTTCCCTTCTTTCCAAACCTCATCACACCCTTCATGAGTGCCACATGAAGAAACACCATGTTACCTTTATCAAACTCAAGGTCCTTCCTCCTGTTGTCTGCATAGCTCTTCTGTCTACTCTGTGCAACTCGAATCCGTTCATGAATCTGGGCTATCTTCTCACAAGTTTTTGAATTATTTTTGGTCCTAGTATACTCCGTTCACCTATTTCATCCCAGTAAAAGGGTGACCTACATTTCCTACTGTAGAGTGCCTCATATGGTGCCATACAACTTGTAGCCTGGTAACTGTTATTATAGGCAAACTCTACCAGTGGTAGATGCCATTCCCAGCTTCCCTATAAATCGAGTGCACACACTCTCAACATATCCTCGAGAATCTGGACAGCCCTCTCAGATTGTCCATCTATCTAAGGGTGATAAGCAATACTGAAACTCAGTTTGGTGCCCATAGCTTTCTGCAGACTCTACCAAAATCTGGAAGTAAATCGGGAATCCCTATCTGACACAATGGATACCGGTATGCCGTGCAATCTGACGATTGCACTAATGTAAAGTTGGGCAAACTTGTCCATGTCATAAGTCATCCGAACTAGCAGAAAGTGAGCTGACTTTGTCAGTCTGTCAACTATAACCTATATCGCTTCACGACCTTTTGGCATCCTTGGAAGTCCTATAACAAAATCCATGGTAATGTGCTCCCATTTCCATTCTGGAATAGATAATGGTTCCAACAACCCAGATGGCCTCTGATGTTTTGCCTTAACTTGTTGGCAAGTTAGGCACTTCTCTACATAGTGAGCAATTTCTCTCTTCATGTTGTTCCACCAATACGTGGTCTTCAAGTCATGGTACATCTTGGTACTTCCAGGATGAACTATATAGGGCGTACTATGGGCCTCATCTAAATTTTCTTGCTTTAAGTCAGGTTTGTCTGGTACACAAATTCGGTCACCAAATCTAAGAGTTCCATCTTTCTTGATGACATAATCCATCCTCTTTCCTTCTTGAACTTCCGTCCTGATTCTCTCTAGGCAAAGGTCTTCACTCTGGGCAAACAAACATTGCTCAAGTACATATCTAGTTATTACTTATAGATAACTATAGGCATATATTCGAGTAATATAAAAATTAACTTATAAAGCTACCTTAGTCAAAGAAGAAGACTAATCACTATTGGTGGAAAATGGAGGTAAGGAAGGGTAGGACTGGAATTTCATAGGTTTGGGACTTAAAGACATTTCATTTAAAGTATGGGGACATTGATGTCCTTACATATTTAGAAGGGTACCCAGGATACTAAATAAAGAAAATATAATATATTGGCTATACAAGGATAAAGAAGGGGTAAAAGCCCGCACCAGGGATACATGTATTGGGGATTGTAGTAGCACTAACCTGCTTTAGTTATGATGTTAGATGGCTAATAAATAAAATGAACTGTACCTCATGTAGGGCTCATTTGGTTGTGCTTGCATGTGCATGCATGGTTTATATTTCATTCAGGGGCTTGGTGGAGCTCACACTCTTGTATATTCTCTTTTAGCTGATTTTGCAGGCACTGGTTTGCCAATGGGCGAGGAACCTGTCGATGGAATTGTAGATCTTCCTCATCTCGTTGCTTAGCGACGATTTTGTTATTATTTAAGTTCTTTCTTTTAAGAAGTGTAATTACCAGGATAATGTACTTATTGAACATAAATGGATATGTATATGATATAACATAGGTATTTGGGATCGGGGAACAAGGGAATACCGGACCATATCTGCTTTTACGCCATGGCAATCTCACTCAAATTACGGGGACCTACACATATTAGTACAAAATACTTGGGTCCCCGGCCAGAACCACGCGCGCAAGTTTCCCTGCATGTGGCTCGTCTGTGCTTTCTGAGGCGCTGCCTGTGACTCAGCATGGGAGAAGGGGGCAGAACTGCACACGAAAGTGTGCAGAGCATTGTCCGGGCAACGGTATTATCAGTAATATAAATCATCTGTGGGTAGTTCGATCTTTCGTTGCACTCTGATATTCTTTTATTATCTTTTTACCCTCATTGTGTGGTTTGTGACGTGTAAGTACTGCTTCTTGATCCTTGGGGATTGGCAGATGTCGTAGGATATCCGGGTCACTGGCCTAAATCCTCCCAGGGGGTGGTTTGGGGCGTGACAGTGTCCATCAAACATGGTTTGATCCGGTTCAACCTGGTTTTGCTTTGTATTGAACTTTTATACATTTTAGTTTAATATTATCACAGGCGATATAAACTTTTTAAGCATTATGTGTTTGTAAGTTTTACTTAAAATGGTAGTCACGACTACGACTAGGGTTTGGGCTGGGCACCCTTATCATATAATCATTGCATTGGGTATGCCTAGACATGTGATGTTAGGGTACGAATGTGAGTACTCACATGTTTGATGTGTGTATTAACAAAGAATCTACTTTGTTGATTCCTTCATGTATTGGTGCCAGATGTAGGAAGGGATAGACATGTGTCACTGACACCCTTTGCCTGAGGGAACTCTATCGCTGCAAAGTGTGATCGCATTCTTTGGTTCATCAATGACTGAGACTCAAGCGAGTCAAAGCCGGTGTTCTAGGAATACATGAACACTTTGTGAGTGAAGGAGTTACTCAACATGGTCACCACTGTCCAATTGGGGAACACCAAGATTGAGATTGTCTGTGTTTGGTCAAATCAGAATCTGGATCTAGTACCATTTTGAAAATGGTTTTGCAAAAATCTATTTTACATAAAATAATAGATTATATATGATTATTTGAACAAAGTGTTTTATTTTGTTTTGCGGGACCCGATCAGATGCACAGACGCTCTTATATAGACATGTACTATGGATTGGGGTTTGGCAGTACATGTGTACATGCCCTGGATTCCATAATGATGGTGTTGATTAGTGGGGGGTTGTATATGATAATTTGTTGTCATATAGGAGTTATTTGGAATTTGTAAAATTAATTGGTTCTTTATTTAATTAATGGATATGGTGCTAATTATAATTATCCATAAATTTTAAATAAAGTAACTAATTAATACTTTCCCTATTAGATTCTGCTTCTTCACCTTTTTGAAGCACTTTAAGTTTAAACAGAACTACCAAACAAAGAGAGAGAGAGTCAGACTCTTACAGGAATTAAAGTAATCCATCCAGGGTTTTAATTAAAACCCTGGCATTATAAATAGAACAAAAACACAGAGGGGGAGGCATGCTCCATGTTTTCTGCCTAGCCCCCTCTCTCCTACATTTTGGTCTCTCTCTCTCCCTCTTGTGATCTCTCTTCTTCTTCTTCTAGTTTCTCTCTACTGCAATTGAGAGCTAGTGTTAAACCTTGCTCTTGACTGGCTGGAATTTTGATTGAAGGACAGAAACCCCCGACCAGGCAACCAAGAACACTATGGAGTATCACTCCAGTGATTTGGATTTATGAAGAAACCTTGTGTGGATCATCCTACATGCCTGTCAGTAGGTGGATCACTGACCCTTGCGGCTATACAGCTTACAACATGATGTATGGCCTGGACTCCAGGTAATCTCGCTCCTCTCCATAACTATGGGACCCACCCCTGGAAAAGTGTGTAAAAACCTTTAAATGGCATGTGGGGACAATGCCCTGACCAAGGGTCAAACCCCTGTGTAAGCCCCACTGAGATTCAGCTTTGCTAAAATCTCTGGGTGATGGCACTGGGCGATGCAGACAAGGCCCAGAGACATCGCCCAGTGAGTAAAACAACATATTTTAATGGATTTAAATTATGGGGACCACCCATAATGGACATGGGCACCCTCCAAAGATAGAGGGGAGTCTGAGGGACTACCTCATACCCTTGGTTCACTGTGGACCCCACCAGTGTGCCCAAAATCACTCAGAATCAGTTTAAAAACTCATTTTCAAAAGGGACCTTAACAGCCAAACAGACCCTAATGGGGGTTGGGCCTATAAATAGGTGAACCATGGGCTCATTTAGAGTTCTTAATACTATTCATACCGTGGGAGAAAAAGAAGAGAGAAAAGAGAGAAGGAAGAGGAAAGAAGAAGAAGGAAGAAGAAGAAGGAAGGGAAGGAAGGTGCTACCACCCATCCAAGGCTGGAACTGAGCCTCCAAACACTTGTGCAGGTATATAATCCCTGCTCACACCTGCTGACTTCCTTGTAGATGCTTGTGTTGATGTGTTTCAGCTCTTTGGCAGCTCAGAATAGCTGGGAAATGCTATGGATGGTTCCAAATCTGCCATGCAAGCGTAGAGCATGGGAGATCTGTGATTTTTAGTAAATTTTATAAGTTCGATATGCTGTTTTTGAGAGCCGAATCTAGCTGTACATGGTTGCACTACCCAGATTCACTGCTGGCTAGCTGTTTGGAACCCTGGATGCATAGACCTAGCCCTAGGTAATTGCAGCCTTGAATCACCATATAGCATCTGTTTACAGCCTTGCATGTGACTGAAAATGAGATTCACACCTGAAGAAAACCCTATGACACTATTCACTGGGCTGTCTGGGCAGCCTCTGGCAGCCAAGTGGTGGACCCAATGGAAAATCCAAATGGACCATGATGAAGATCACCCCTAGGGGTACCTAGCACCCTAACATGCATGGGGTGATGATTTGAGCACTGCCCATGAGAACCAACCTTGGGATCTCAGCCCATTGTCAATTTGAAGACTCTGGGCGATGCGCTAGGCTATACACCCAATGCCCAGAGACATCGCCTAGTGAATGGAAGTTGGCAGAATTGCTGAGCTGGCTTGGGGAACCTCACCCATTGGCCATGGTACTATGTGGGAAGGTGGGAAATGACCTAAATGCCCCTCCCCACATCTGCCCTTATGAAGTTTGGCTTGGGGACCCAAGTGGGCCCCGCAGGTGATGGAGACCCTGCCTATGCTTGGTTCTACAGCACTGTTAGGCTAAGGGCAGCACAATAAGCCTATTATATCCTAGGGTCCGGTACAACCACTAAGAATGACCATTTTACCCCTAGACCACCATCTCTGGATAATGCACCGGGACATAGGCCTAAGGCCCAGTGCAAGGCCCAGAGAGTTCCAAGTGAGAACCAACTAAACACCGGGTCAACCCAGGGAGCTTAGGTTAACCCTAGGACTACCAGAGACAGATTGGAAACTTAACATAACAATTTCTGATTTATATCTAGGCTTTGATCCCGCGCTCGAGGTCTACAACTAGATTGCTGTTGGAACTGAATTTGCGATCGAGTTCCTAGAACCAAACCTAGGTGAGTGAAGTATTATCATATATGCATGTGTAACTGTATGCTGGAAAATAATTGTTAAATCTTAAATGTTGTGTTATTTAATTCTGTTCAATTACTCAAATTACTGAACAATGATTGTCTATTGATCAACATTGTGAATATTATCTGAGGATTGTGAATGTTAGACTAGATGCCATAGTCGGCTTGGAAATGAGGCCT
The DNA here is from genome assembly GCF_018873765.1 of Telopea speciosissima. Classification (NCBI taxonomy): domain Eukaryota; kingdom Viridiplantae; phylum Streptophyta; class Magnoliopsida; order Proteales; family Proteaceae; genus Telopea; species Telopea speciosissima. The sequence goes on along the minus strand of NC_057920.1, from coordinate 35,966,077 downwards.
GTGGTAGCTCATAGTATGGGATGCGGTTGATACCACCTGACTCATACGATGCCATATAGACATGGGGTTAGAGTTTCATCACTCGTGCTACGCACCCTTACCAACAGGGGTTAAGGTGTTGGATGCCTGTGAGGGTGACCATATGTTTATATGAGAAAAGAAAAGAAATGAAATGAAAAGAAATGTGTTTCCACCGGAATGGTGATTATGGGCTATATGTCAGAAATGAAAAGAAAAAGAGAAATGTGATGGATTAACCCTACAGGTTAATCACAGAGGGCTGGTCGGGCTGACCTTGGTGAACAAATGCGGGAGCTGACTGGTCCTCTCTGACAACTCAATGGGTGTATCGTGGGAAGGGGTTAGAAGCCCGCACCAGGGATACATGTATTGGGGATTGTAGTAGCACTGACCTGACTTAGTTGTATTATTAGGTGGCAAATAATTAATCTGGACTTGCATATCATTTGGAATGTGGTTGCATGTGCATGCATGATGATATATTTTGCTCACGGGCTCAGCGGGCTCATTCTCTATTATATATGTTTTTATTAGATGATTTTGCAGATCGATGCCGATGTGGCATGGTGGCTCATTACGAGGAGGAGAGCCCTGGTTGTTATGATGATATTGGTGTGACTCCTAGGTGGCTGATGCGTGCATTCTTGGTCATTGATGAAGCGTGAGAGGGCACTTGATGCTTTTGTCTTGGGGACTCTTTTTTGCTTTTGTTAGGAGTTTATCCTATTCGCCTATGGTTCTATTGTAGTCTTCTTATTTCTTTTGGGGTTGAGACATATATATATATATATATATATATATATATATATATATATATATATATATATATATGTATGTGTTTTCTTTGGTTTTGTTTCTTGTCAGTTTTACTTTTCAGTTTGTGGGTAGTTTGGAAAATGTACCAGAATAATCACATGTATGTATATATTATCATCATTTCCCGTATCGCTATGCTTCCGCTTTGTTATTATAATTGTAGATTATCTGCAACACTCTGATCTTACCTATAGTAATGTGATGAATGTGGAATAGTGAATGTAATAACTGCTTCTAGATCCATGGGATTTGGCGGATTGCCGTTACGTAATTCGGGTCACCTACCTAATCCTCCCAGGGGGTGATTTGGGGGGTGACAGCAAGGGTTTGAGAAACCCAGATCTATGCTGAAGAATTTGAGAGCATCTGGGATTGGCTTGAAGAACCTTGGTAGCACCATTGCAGGTTCAGATCTATTTACTTGGAGCGCTCATTGGAGGAAGAACCATTGTCTATTAGAGGAGCAACACTTGAGGCTCACCAGGTTAGCAATTCTTATTGATTCATCCTGTTATTAATTATTAAATATTCATGGGACGTGAAAGAAACCTGAATCAATTTATTTTCGCTGCGCATTCGGGTGTGGGATGGATCCCTCTTTCCATGTGATGATTTAGAGATGAATTGTTCTCCTGCTATTTTGAGTTCCATAATTGCATGGGATACAAAACAGTAGGGCAGGGCATTGGTTTGACAGATCACCAACTAACCCAGGGCATGCAATACCCTAATTATTTTATAATTGGTCTCCCTAGGGAAGCATGACTTGATCCCATGGACAGTAGTTTGACCTACAGTGTGGTATCAGAGCCACCTTTCCAACCTATGAATATCAAATAATTAATGGTCAATATAATTATCATGAGTGGGATGCAAGTTTTCAAATTCCTGATTGAATTTGCACATGGGTGGTTATATGATTGTTGTAACAACCTTCCCATGTGCACATGGGTATTTACAAGGTTGTTAGATGTAACAACTTACCCATGTAATGATGGATTTGGCAGTTAGTTTGTTATTCTAATTATTGAAACATGGTACCCAAGTGGGGATGTGATAAATAATTTTTTTTAAAAGAACTTAATCATGATTATGTGGGGGGGGAAGAGCGCACGCTGCCGAGCCTCTATGCACGCCCTCCCCTTTCCCTGCCCTTGTGCGCAACCCATATGCAGGCTGTTGCCTATGGGCAGCAAGCTTGCGGGCTGTGGCCTACAGGCTGCTATGGCTTGCGGGCTGATGTCCATGGGTCGTGGACCTGCAGGCTGCATAGGGGGTGCATGCGGCCTACCCATGTGGGCTGCATACACCCCCTTGATTCCCCTCTAGTTGTTTAGAAAAAAAAAGGAGTTACTTTTTTCAAAAATAGTATTTTATTTTGTTTTTGTTTTTTGGAGGAAGTTGATGGGTGAAGGGATCCCTCCCTCCACCCACTTGCAATTGAAATGTGATTTTAATTTTATGGGCTTGGATACATGTTATCACATGTGATGTGGTTGTTCAATGATTAAAGAATCCATAGTTTTTGGTTTACTTGCTTTAATGATGTCCATGCATGAAATTATGTTATAATGTGATTATAGGAATGACATTCTAATAAAATGGATGGATTTTGAAGTATGTGATACATGGGGTTATGGGTGGATATGATGCTTTTCTCTCTTTCTCTCTCTCTCCCCCTATCTTTTTTATAAACAAATGTACTTCACCCAATGGGCAGCCCAAATGGTGGGTTGGTTTCTCCATGCGGGGTTTCCTTATTATGGGAAGGAAAGTGTATAGAATTTTTCCTAGGTTTCCATTGTAATTTTAGAGGAGCTAGGACTCCCAGGGCATCTTAATGGTGATCCACATGTGGCGCTCAAAGCTTATAGAGATGCAAGTCACCTACTTTGAAGACGTGATTGGGCGGAGAAGATGATCGAGGCGTGGCATCCATGGCATGATTGATGCACCCAAATTATTAGTTTTATTTTTATTGGGAGGGTTATTTAATTGCTTCTGATAAAAATGCCGCCATCCCATAATCATTTTTAATTAATGTTGATTAATTATGTTGTTTAAATCTATCCATGATATGTGAGAGTTGATTAATCCCTCTTTGATCATAATACATATATGATACAGACTAGTCTAAATTAATAGACATGTCCATGGCCTCCTATTGAAGGTAAATATAAAAATTGTGTGATATGACCCCGCATAAGCTGACAGGACATTGCCAGGACCACTGTCACATGGTTATATATATTTACCTTCATCTAGATACATTAGGATATGGATAGTGAGAGGGCACTGCGACAGTGGGTCATCTTTCATGATTCCATGATTCTAACTAATGCAATAGGTAAGTACATAACTTGGGTGTATGTCAGCCGACTGGATCTGGACATGACACCCAAGTAGGGATATAAATGGATCAGATTCGGCTCGGATAGTGCTATATCTGCATCCGCATCTGATTAGCTTTTGGACGGATTCGGATAGTGCTAAACGGATACGGACACGGATACGGATCAGATATTTTATCCATTTACATGTAAATATAGCTTTTCGGATAGCTATAGTCTATCCGTATCCGTATCCGTTTAGCTTTCGGACGGATTCGGATAGTGCTAAACAGATACGGACATGAATTCGGAAATGAATTTTGGCTATTCATTTACATCCCTACACCCAGGTGGCCAAAAATATTGGAAGCCCATGAGGCAGATAGCTTAGTCCACACTACCACGGTGTGCATAATGACTCCCGACAGGGTAAGTTATGCATGCAAGGGTTGTATGTATCCAATTTAGCTTTTGGGTCATGAGGGAGACTCAAATCATAAAAGACCATTGATGTGTGAGTGCTCAATTTTTAATTTCAATGGTTGTTGATAAGCATGTGTTTTTACTTGTACATGTGTAAATTATTATACAATAGCTGCCGTTAATTCCAACCTGTTAACACTCATTAGCGAATACAAACTTAATGGTACAAACTATGTTGATTGGTACCGGAGCATTAAGTTGCTCCTAACTGCTGAAGGACTATACACAGTTCTAGATGAACAAGTTCCTCCTCAACCCGACCCAAATGATTTTGAGGCAAATGAAGAGATCTAGGATTTCCTCATGAGGGATTCTAAGGCATCACTTTATATCCTAGGATCGTTGGAAAAGTCAGTTCTAGACTCGGTCAAGGATATACACACTGCTAGGGTAAAATGGATCAGCTTACTGAATTGTTCAATAGGTAGTTGACACATGCCCATTCTGATGTGGTGAGTCAAATCCACAACTCCAAGATGTCCCAAGGGATTCCAGTGATGGATCATTTAATGAAAATGATCAATCTATTTGAAAAATTGATATCCATGGGGACTGTTTGAGTTAAAATAAAACCGCAAGAGTACGGGTCAATCGTAGCTACGGGTCGAACACGAGGAGATATACGCCACTCTATTTAACTAACTTAAAAGTAATGCAAAATGAACCAAATTAAAGTGTTAAATTGAACTAATTAAACTAACGAAAATCAATGCATCCTAACTCATAAGCATCTAACAAAATTAAGGGATTAAATCGGCGTCCTAACACATGAGCATCTAACCTATTAAACTAAAGCGAATTGAAAGGAATAAAAATGCAGCCACACATACTAACCACATAAAAAGAAATAAGGGAATAAAAATGCATCCATAAACCACAACCATATAAAATTAAAATAAAAGAAATAGAGGGGGAAGAAGAAGAAGATAGAGAGAGATAGAGGAGATGGAGAATGAGATTGAGAGTTTAGATAGTAAAACCTGGATGTGCTTGCATGAATGTAAATGAAAAGCTTGAATACTTGCATAAACTTACCATGGCCTCCTCTTCTAAATCTTCAAGTCTTGACATCAACTTAAGAACTTAGACTAGAAGGCTTAAAACCTAAACTAGAATTAAGAAATTACAACCCAATTGAAGACTTAAATTGAAATTAAAGCATTAACTAAACCTATTATAAGCATTAACTAAAAATTATAAAAGCAAACTAGAACTTAGAAAAGCCAAAAATCACAAATTAGAAGGAGAAGAAGAGAAGAAATTTCACTAAGTGAATGAGCAAATTTTTACAAGAGAGGAAGGGGGTATTTATAGGTAGAAGAGAGGAGAAGAGAGAAGATGGAAGTGTAGGAGAATATTCCCTAAGAAAAGAGAATATTCTCTTCTATTTCCTCTTTTACAATGCCTTGAATCCTAAGAAAAAAGAAAAAAAATAGAAAGAAGAAGAAGAGAAGATTGTTTACATAGACCTTCTATTTCTAGAAAAATAAACTTCCAATTTTAACAAGTGCTTCCTTTTCTTTGTAGATGTCTTCTCCAAGCAATAAAATCAAAGCATCTTTGATTTTTCAATCTTCCATAGATGAGAAAATATAAATCTATCCCAAGTAGAATTTCAGAAGTGCCCTTGAGAAGTTGGAGGAGAGAGAGAGTAAGGGTGATGACTAGGATTCCTTCAAGAATAAATAAAATACCCATTCTATCCTTCAGAAAACGTGGAGCATGGGGTGCTTATATAGGTCTCACCATTGTGTTCCTTGCGAAAAATCACACAAAATAGACCCAAATTTCATCCAATTCGGAGTTGGGGAGCCCAAGATATCTCAAGTTGAAGTTGGACTGTCCAGAGCCTTCCAAATGAAATCTTTCGGATACAGTAAAGTAACTTCTGATAATTTCATTAAGGCCCCTAAATCCGAACTTCCGTTTCACTTCGTCCCCATCCAACTGTCAATAATTATAAATAAACCCCTACAGACCATTTTCACGCGTCGTTACGAAAACGGCCATAACTTCTTCGTTTCAACTCGAAATTAAGTGCCGTTTGAACCATTGGGAAGCTGACTCGATGGGCTATGCATCCATTTACACTTCTAAAAAGTTTAAAAACATCTCCTTAGCATCATCTCCTTCATTTTCACAAGAATTCACCTAAACCCTGAAAAGCACAAGAAAGCACCGAGTAACTCTATCCAATGTGGTAAAATGTATAATTTATGCCCTAAAATTTCACACATAAATGTGCTAATCAGATTCCCTCACACTTGAACGTTACTTGTCCTCAAGTAAAGCAAAAATAAAAACTAACCTAGAATGCAGAAAATCCTAACTCACTTTCGTAGGAATCACGGTTGCACTTAGCATGTGCAACAAGCCTTTAAACCCCTAGGTTACCCCTAGTGGACGAGTTGTGTCTCGTGGGTGTTTGCAGTGAATATACACCCAAAATTCAATTGTAAATAAATGCTACAAATTTTAATCATGGCATAAGTAGGACAGTGCACATAATCCCAAAAAGTGTTCAACTAATGATCAAGGAGCCAAAGGTTCCCCCACACTTGAATTTTATCACCCCACATCAATTCATGTAACAAGCATGCATCAAGTTCAAGGGATCTCCTCATATTTCCTGAACACTACTCATCTTCAAGTAAACCCCCCATAGCATCGAAGGAACCAAAGACTTAGGCATTAAGTATTGTTGACCATACTTTTTTTTTTTTTTTTTTTCAGGCATTAAGGCAAAAGTTTTTTTTCTTTCTCAACCACAAACTCTATTTCTACTCCACTACTATTCTCTGAATGACATGGTGGAGCATACACCAGACACCCAAATACTTGGTAGCTTCGCTTTTTGCATATATCCATAAGACATTGAGACATTGATGCTAGAGTTTTTTTTTTTTTGAGTTTCCTTCCAAGGAATTTCGATCAAGTCACCCTGCTTCATGAGGCACAGGTGCCTGTCTAGTCCTAAGGAATTCCACTTTCTTTTCTGTTCCTTGTTTTTTTCTTTTTTTTTTTTTCATTCACTTCCACTTTCATGCCTTGCCTTGCCACAAACAAATTGGTCTCAACTACTAGCCAAAAGATCAAAGGGGTCCATAAACACATAGAGGAATCTAACCATCACATGAAGTAGCACTCATATTTTCAAACTCAATCCCCATCATCGGATACAAACCAACTACCATCCTTGAAAAGGGATTTTTTTATTATTTCGCATGCTAGGAGGGCACCTAATTCCCTCTCACTCTCGCTTTGCAAATCGAAGAGACTTATGCATATACCCAAAAACTTTCGTCACAATCAAAATTCACAAAATTCAAAATTCACAAAATTCACAATTGAAGTCTAACACACCCCCCCACACTTAATTCATGCAGTGTCCTCAATGCATACAGAAAAGAAAGAATAAGGACAAGGGAGGGGATACATACCAGGATATCAGGGGTCAAGGTAAAGAAGCTCATGGAGATTCATGACCTCTTCGTCAACTGGAGTAGGCATCTCTATGTACGGCTTCAATCTTTGGCCATTGACCTTGAAAGTAGCTCCTGTACTTGGATTGAGGACTCAACAGCCCCATGAGGATAAATTTTTTGAACAATAGGGCCCATCCCATCTAGAACGCAGCTTACCTGGAAAGATATGCAAACGAGAATTGTACAACAAAACATTCTGGCCTACCTCAAAAGATTTTCTCAAAATGTGCCTATCATGGAAAGCCTTGGTTTTTCCTTATAAATTCAGGCATTCTCATATGCCTCATTCCTAAGCTCTTCTAACTCAGATAGTTGGAGTTTCCTATGGGCACCTGCAGTGCGTAGGTCAAAGTTAAGCTTCTTGATAGCCCAAAAGGCCTTGTGCTCAATCTCTACAGGTAAGTGACATGTCTTTCCATACACCAGACGGTACGGAGATTGACCAAGATCGGTCTTGAAGGCTGTCCTATGGGCCCACAACGCATCTACCAATCGGTTAGACCAATCCTTGCGGTTCGGGTTGATGGTTTTCTCAAGAATTTACTTGATCTGCCTATTTGAAACCTCAACCTGGCCACTGGTCTGGGGATGGTAGGGTGTAGCCAACTTATGGACGACACCATACTTTTTCATGAGGGCCTCAAAAGGCAGATTACAAAAATGCTTGCCCTGATCACTAATGAGAGCCCGGGGAGTACCAAAATGGGAGAAGATGTTCTCCTTCAGAAATTTCACAACCACCTTGTGGTCATTGGTCTTACAAGCAACTACCTCAATCCATTTGGACACATAGTCCACAGCAAGTAATATATATAGGTTACCAAAAGAGTTAGGGAAAGGCCCCATGAAATCAATACCCCATACATCAAACACCTCAACCACTAGAATTGGGTTGAGGGGCATCATATTTCTCTTAGTAAGACGCCCTAAGGATTGGCATGAAGAACATGCCCTGCAATAAGTAAAAGCGTCTTTAAACAGACTAGGCCAATAAAATCCACACTGTAAAACTTTGGCCGCAGTCTTATTAGGCCCAAAATGGCCTCCACAAGCCTGATCATGGCAAAAAGATAAGACAGATTGTTGCTCATGATCAGGGACACATCTCCGGATTACTTTATCCGGGCAAGTCTTAAAAAGATAAGGATCATCCCAAAAGAAATACTTAACTTGTGAAAAGAAACGATTCTTATCTTGAGTGGACCAATGTGAAGGTGTCACACCCGTAACCAGATAATTAATAATGTCAGCAAACCAAGGTTCACTAGACACTACCATCAGATACTCATCAGAAAAATTCTCGTTGACTGGAGAATCAACAGTCAAGGAATTAGGCAGCCGGGATAGATGGTCTGCAACCAAATTTTCACACCCTTTCTTATCCCTAATTTCAAGATGAAATTCTTGTAACAAAAGGACCCACCTAATGAGGCGAGCCTTGGCATCTTTCTTCTGCACAAGATATTTGATAGCTGCATGGTCAGTATAAACAATCACATGTGATCCAACCAAGTAGGGCCTAAACTTCTCTAAAGCAAACACAACAGCTAAAAATTCTTTCTCAGTAGTGGTATAATTAAGCTGTGCATCATTAAGAGTCCTACTTGCATAATAAATCACATGGGGCAATTTATTGATTCTTTGCCCAAGAACAACCCCTATAGCAAAATCAGAGGCATCACACATAAGTTCAAATGAAACTGTCCAAATTGGAGCTTGAATAATGGGGGCTGAAGTCAACGCTCTTTTCAATTGCTCAAAACTATCATGACACTCAGAAGAGAAATCAAATGGGTAGTCCTTTGCCAAAAGAGAGGTGAGAGGTCTAGCTATCTGGTTAAAGTCCTTGATGAATCTTCTATAAAAACCTGCATGGCCAAGAAAAGATCGAATGTCCTTCACACTCTTGGGTGGTGGTAAATTGGCTATAAGGTCCACCTTAGATCTATCAACCTTGATCCCTTCTTTGGACACAATGTGACCAAGAACTATACCTTGCTTTACCATGAAGTGGCACTTCTCCCAATTCAGGACCAAGTTCTTTTCTATGCATCTTTTAAGAACCAAAGAGAGATGATGCAAACAATTAGAAAAAGTAGAGCCGTGAATAGAAAAATCATCCATAAACACCTCTAGGAAGTGCTCTACCATATCAAAAAAGATACTCATCATGCACCTTTGGAATGTAGCAGGGGCATTGCAAAGCCCAAAAGGCATACGCCGGTAAGCAAAGGTTCCATAAGGGCATGTGAAAGTGGTCTTGTGTTGGTCCTCTAGAGCAATAGGAATTTGGTTATAGCCTGCATAACCATCAAGAAAACAATAATATTCATGGCTAGCTAGTCTCTCTAACATCTGATCAATAAAAGGTAAGGGGAAGTGGTCCTTCCAAGTTGCCGCATTCAATTTCCTATAGTCAATGCACACTCTCCATCCTGTTTGGATACGGGTTGGAATCAACTCATTATTAGCATTCTCAACTACATTGACTCCTCCTTTCTTAGGCACAACCTGCACAGGACTCACCCATTGGCTATCAGAAATAGGATAAATGATGCCATGATCCAAGCATTTTAGGATCTCTTTCTTGATTGCCTCTTTCATCACAGGATTAGCCCTCCTTTGGGGTTCCCTAGAAGGTGTGGAACTCTCCATCAGATGTATATGATGTTGAACAATGGAGGGGCTAATACCTTTGATGTCAGACATGGTCCAACCTATGGCTTCCTTATTGTCCTTTAGAAGCTTAATCAACTCTTCTTCCTGAATAGAAGTCAAATCAGAAGCAATAATAACAGGAAGAGTATGATCATGTCCTAAGAAGACATACTTGAGGTTGGAGGGCAATGCCTTCAACTCTAATGTGGGGGGCTCAATAATAGAGGATTTGGGAATGGAAGTGGATAGGGGTCCAAGGGGCTCCAAAGGTGGTTGGATGCTCCAGACCTCAGATAAGGGAGTATCTTCAACACCCTCCAATTCTTGCATACATTCTTGAAATCCCGAATCAAAATCAATCTCAAAGAACGTATCAATATCATCAGAAAATCCTTGAAGCATATGCACCTCTTCATCCATGTCAGGCTGCTTGCCCAACCTAAACACATTGAAGTCAACAAAAGTATTGCCAAAAGATAATTTCATGAGACCATTCCTGCAATTGATTAAAGCATTACTGGTAGCTAGGAATGGTCTACCCAATATGATTGGGATTTGGTCCTTGAAGTTGGCAGTGGGTTGGGTATCTAAAACAATAACATCTACAGAAAAAATAAATTCCCCAACCTTCAACAAGACATCCTCAATCATTCCCTTAGAAACTTTAACCGACCGATCTGCAAGTTGAAGAGTAATTTTGGTCGGTTTCAGTTCTCCCAATCCCAGTTGTTGGTAGACATGAAAGGGTAAGAGGTTCACACTTGCACCAAGGTCCAATAAGGCATGATCAATAGTAGTATGGCCTATAGTGCAAGAGATGGTGGGGCTTCCCGGATCCTTATGCTTGGCTGCTAATGGCTGTGAGATTAGAGAACTAATGTTAGCAGCCAAGAATGCCTTTTTGGGCACATTGGTGGTCCGCTTTTGGGTGCATAAGTCTTTGAGGACTTTAGCATAAGCGGGGATCTGGGCAATAGCATCCAATAAGGGGATATTCACCTGAACCTGTTTGAACACATCCAATATCTTCTCCGTAGAAGGAGACTTCTTGCTAACCAACATATTTGGGAAAGGGGCAGGTGGGGTATAAATTCTTTCAGGGTTGGTCTTTTTAACTTCCTCAATAGAATCCTCTTTGGTTTCCTCAACCAAATCATCTGGTATATCTTTAGGTTCATCAGACAAACCTGAAACTGTAGGCACTGCAATGGCCTCTTCAGAAGGGGGAGAGTCAACAGGAGTATGAGATGATAAAGACTGAGGTGCACTAGCCTGTTGATACTCACGGCCACTCCTTAAAGCATAAACAACATTTACCTGTCTAGAGGGCCCTTGGTGCTGTTGGCCTTGTGCAACATTGGTTGGAGGAGCTTGGGTACCTTGCTGAATATGAACCTGATGCCTAGGATTTGGCTCAGGCTGGCTAGGTAACTTCCCTGTTTCCCTCTCATACAGGATTGTGACAAGCTGGGTGAGTTGTTTTTCCATGTTATTGTGGCTTGTCATGAGAAGAGCTATCTTGTTGTCCATCTCATTCAGTCTTGTTGCCTCTCCTATATTGGTAAACCCTGGGGGTTGCTGATAAGGTGCAAGGAGAGGAGGCCTAGCAGAATTAATAGAAGGTCCTGGATGAGGACGAGGGGGAAAGGGGTTAGGAGACATTCCTTGGCTTTGTGGTGCATAGTTGGTCCTTTGGGCACCAACCTGGCCTTGATGGTTAAAGTTGGATGGGCCTGCTTGGTTCCCTTGATTCCATGAGAAATTGGGGTGATTTCTCCATCCTGGATTGTAAGTATTGCTATATGGGTTATTTTGGTAGAGAGCACTTACATTCTCAGTGCTGGAATTGCCCACCAAGGTGTTGGGGCATTCCTCAGAAAGGTGTCCAGGGGTTTGGCACCAACTACATACCGACACATGGTTGACCTGGTTGACCGGATTAACTGGTATAGACTCTTTAAGAACTATGGACTCCAACCATTTTATGAGGCTATCAAGTTTGGCCTCCTTGGCTGGCATACCCTCAATGAGATACCCCTTAGTGGTCCTTTCAGCCTCTTGGGAAGATTCCCATTCCCTAGTCTTATCAGCCAAGTTGGTTAAGAATGTCCATGCATCATTCTCCTCAGAAAAAGAAGTAAAGCCTGCTGGACACATAGACTCTACAAGTTGGTTGGTCTGATAATCAATACCCTCATAAATAATTTGGCATAGCTGCCACAAGTCAAAACCATGGTGAGGGCATTCTAAGAGGAGGTCCTTGAATCTTTCCATGAATTTAGAAAAGGACTCATGTGGTTTCGCCTGAACGGAGGATGTCACTTTTAAGCTTATTGGTCTTGTGAAGAGGGAAGAATTTTCTCAAAAGACAATGGTGAACTCATCCCATGTATTAATGGAGTTTGTTGGCAGTCCATAGAGCCACTTCTTGGCCTGGTCTTTCAGGGCAAAGGGTATAAACCTAAGCTTAACTGCATCATCAGTCAAATTCTGGACCTCAATTAGAACACAGACCTCCTCAAATTCCCTAAGGAAGAGATACGCATCCTCATTAGCCATCCCATGGAAATGGGGTAGCATGCTGATGAAGTTGGTCTTGAGTTCATAGTTATTCCCTGTAACAACAGGCAGACTAATGCATGAGGGCTATGCAGCCCTGGTGGGGTAAAACCTATCCTTAAGAGTCTTGGGTTGTTGGTCACCCATGGTCAAAGGTGGTAGAGAAGGTGGTCTTCTAATAAGACGATTACTTGAATCACGAGTCCACACCTTAGCCACCTAAATAGATACGAGGTCTCCTTTAGAAAAATTAAAGAAAAATAAAACACTTAAAAAAAAAAAAAAAAACTAGAAATAAGAGGGACCCCAAGGTAGATAGTGCATCTCTATCCCTCAAAAATCGAAACAATGGTTCAAAAGCTGTAAGGATGCCATATAGGTTGACAGCAAGGGAACCCGTATAGTCTTCTATAGCTACCTACGTGCGACTCCAATATGGATTCTGATGTAGAATGGAGGTCTACTATACGTTTATGTTTCCAACACTCTCACTATGTCGTTTTCCTGTTATCAAGAGTGGTCACCTCCAAAGATAAGTCACATGTCAATCCACCCAACCAAGTCAAGATGTAGCGTCATAGGTAACTTAATCCTATGAGGGACACCAAAAGATGGAGGGTTGAAGCATATGAAGGACTTTAGATTGGGCGCACACTATTTGAAACAGAAGAGAAACAAGAAGAGGTTTTCAAAAATTGATTTTTTTTTTTTTCAAAAAAAAAGAAGAGAAAATAATAAACTAAAACACTTCGAACTACTTAAAAATCAGATAAATAAAATGGACAATAATCTCCCCGGCAACGGTGCCAAAAACTTGTTTGAGTTAAAATAAAACCATAAGAGTACGGGTAAATCGTAGCTATGGGTCGAACACGAGGAGATATACGCCACTCTATTTAACTAACTTAAAAGTAATGCAAAATGAACCAAATTAAAGTGTTAAATTGAACTAATTAAACTAACGAAAATCAATGCATCCTAACTCATAAGCATCTAACAAAATTAAGGGATTAAATTGGCGTCCTAACACATGAGCATCTAACCTATCAAACTAAAGCGAATTGAAAGGAATAAAAATGCAGCCACACATACTAACCACATAAAAAGAAATAAGGGAATAAAAATGCATCCATAAACCACAACCATATAAAATTAAAATAAAAGAAATAGAGGGGGAAGAAGAAGAAGATAGAGAGAGATAGAGGAGATAGAGAATGAGATTGAGAGTTTAGATAGTAAAACCTGGATGTGCTTGCATGAATGTAAATGAAAAGCTTGAATACTTGCATAAACTTACCATGGCCTCCTCTTCTAAATCTTCAAGTCTTGTCATCAACTTAAGAACTTAGACTAGAAGGCTTAAAACCTAAACTAGAATTAAGAAATTACAACCCAATTGAAGACTTAAATTGAAATTAAAGCATAAACTAAACCTATTATAAGCATTAACTAAAAATTATAAAAGCAAACTAGAACTTAGAAAAGCCAAAAATCACAAATTAGAAGGAGAAGAAGAGAAGAAATTTCACTAAGTGAATGAGCAAATTTTTACAAGAGAGGTAGGGGGTATTTATAGGTGGAAGAGAGGAGAAGAGAGAAGATGGAAGTGTAGGAGAAATATTCCCTAAGAAAAAAGAATATTTTCTTCTCTTTCCTCTTTTACAATGCCTTGAATCCTAAGAAAAAAGAAAAAAAATAGAAAGAAGAAGAAGAGAAGATTGTTTATATAGACCTTCTATTTCTAGAAAAATAAACTTCCAATTTTAACAAGTGCTTCCTTTTCTTTGTAGATATCTTCTCCAAGCAATAAAATCAAAGCATCTTTGATTTTTCAACCTTCCATAGATGAGAAAATATAAATCTATCCCAAGTAGAATTTCAGAAGTGCCCTTGAGAAGTTGGAGGAGAGAGAGAGTAAGGGTGATGACTAGGATTCCTTCAAGAATAAATAAAATACCCATTCTGTCCTTCAGAAAATGTGGAGCATGGGGTGCTTATATAGGTCTCACCATTGTGTTCCTTGCGAAAAATCACACAAAATAGACCCAAATTTCATCCAATTCGGAGTTGGGGAGCCCAAGATATCTCAAGTTGAAGTTGGACTGTCCAAAGCCTTCCAAATGAAATCTTTCGGGTACAGTAAAGTAACTTCTGATAATTTCATTAAGGCCCCTAAAATCCGAACTTCCGTTTCACTTTGTTCCCATCCGACTGTCAATAATTATAAATAAACCCCTACAGACCATTTTCACGTGTCGTTACGGAAACGGCCATAACTTCTTCGTTTCAACTCGAAATTAAGTACCATTTGAACCATTGCGAAGCTGACTCGATGGGCTATGCATCCATTTACACTTCTAAAAAGCTTAAAAACATCTCCTTAGCATCATCTCCTTCATTTTCACAAGAATTCACCTAAACCCTGAAAAGCACAAGAAAGCACCGAGTAACTCTGTCCAATGTGGTAAAATGTATAATTTATGCCCTAAAATTTCGCACATAAATGTGCTCATCAGGGACTAATTTTAGCCTGCGATACAAGACCGATGTGATTTTAGCGTCACTCACTTCTACCTATGCACCCTTTAAGATGTCCTACAAGATGTCCGATAAGGAGATGGAGCTCACCGAGCTTGCTAACGCATTGGTAGAGGCGGAAGCTTCATTGAAAAAGGACAAGGCCGAGGTCAATGCAACTGATGTGAAGTCTTCTTCAAATGGGAAGAAGAAGAAAAAAGAAAGTAAGGGTAAGACCCTGAAACCCAAGGGTAGGAAGTCTGGCAATAAAGGCAAAGGCAAGTACTTCTATTGCAAGAAGGACGGTCACTAGAAAAGGAACTGTCATACTTACCTGATGACTTTAAAAGACAAGAAGTAGGATGAAACAGAGGCTGCTAAAGAAGGTACATGTGATGTTCACGTTCTTTATGAGTCTAATTTGTCTTTTGAACCAACCAATTCTTGGTTGGTGGATAGTGGTTCTACTATTCACATTTATAATGATTTGTAGGGGTTCAAGGAGACAAGGAACCTGAAAAGAAATGAGATGCATCTTCGGATGGGCACTGGAGCTGAGACCATGGCAATGGCTGTGGAAACTTTTACTTTGAATTTTAATTCTGCTTGTTTAGTTTTAAAGGATTGCTATTGTGTACCCTCTTTCAAGAGGAAGATTGTTTCAGTTTCAAAACTTGTTTTGGATGGATATAGTTTCTCCTTCAATTCTAAATTAATTATTCATTTTAATAATTCTTTTGTGGCATCCAAATATATGCAAAGTGGTTTGTACTACGTAGATTGCCCTATTAGAAAGAACATTGTTTCAAATGTTGATTTGAAACGGAAAGCAGCTCCAGTGAATTCAACATACTTGTGGCATCTAAGAGTAGGTCACATTAATTTAGATCGAATCAGTAGATTGGTGAGGGATGGGCCCTTAGAGTGTCTAAGGATGGAACCATTCCCCACCTGTGAGTCATGCCTGATGAGTGGAATCCTAGTCATCACCCTTATTCTCTCTCTCATCCAACTTTCCAAGGATACTTTTGGGATTTGACTTTGGATAGATTTCTTTTGAAAAATATTCTCTCATCCATGGAAAGTTGAAAGTCAAAGATGCCTTGATCTCATTGCTTGGGGAAGACACCTACATGGGAAAAGAAGCACAAGAATAGAATTAGAAAGTCACTTTTTGAAAAATAGAAGGTTTATGTAGCTAAAATTTTTTTTCTCTCCCTCTTTCTAGTTTTTTCTTTTTCCTTGGGGATCAAGTCTTATTGTAAAGGAAGGAGAAGGGAATAATTTTTATTTGGAGATTCCCTTCTCTCTCCCCTCCACGGTTTTAGAAGGAGAGAAGCCCCCAAAACCATGTAGGACTCTCTCCCTCTTCTCCCTTCTCTCTTCCCCCTATAAATACCCCTAGCCTCTCTCTTGTAAACTTGTTCAATTCCTTAGTAAAACTTCTTCTTCTTCTCCTTCTAATTTGTGATTTTTTGCTTTCTAGTTCTAAGTTTTGATTTTATGAGCTTAGTTCATGGGTGTAATAGATTTAATTCAAGCTTTACTTTCAATTTATGTCTTCAATTTGGTTGTAATAATTTAATTCTAGTTTAGTTTTAAAACTTTCTAGTCTATGTTTCTAAGTTTGTGAGAAGACTTGGAGGATTTGGAAGAGAAAATCATGCAAGGATTATTCAAGTGTTCAAGCTTCTTCAACTACATTCATGCAAGGCCTAATTAATACATGCACTTTCAACTTTGGTAGAAGGGAGTAGTAGTTCTTATTTTTATTTTTATTTTCTTCTTCTTCTTAACCTCTTAATTCTTCTAGTTTCTAATTTCTTCTTCTTATTCTCTACCTCTTTCTTCTTCTATTATTTTTATTTTATTAGTATTCTCATTCCCTCCATTCCATCCATTCTAGTAGGACTCTCATTCTTCACTTTTTATTTTTATTCTCATTCTCTACCTCTCGAATTCAATCATACTTTTAGGACGTTATTTTTTTTTATTCACTATTATTATCATGCATTATGTTAGAATTTTAATTTAATTATTTTTTATTTTAATTTCAGATTTGGTTGCGCCATATCAAGTGTAGTAGAGTAGAGAAGCAATTTCAGTACGGTTCAAGCACCTTTGGATTTTACCTATCTAATCTCTTAGTCTCATTCTTCTTTTGATTTTTTATGTGGTTGTGGTGTGTGGCTACAATTTATTCTTTCAAATCCGCGTTAGTATTGATAGGTTAGATGCTTGTGTGTTAGGATGCCAATTCAATTCACTAGATGCTTATGAGTTAGGATGCGTTAGTTTAATTCAATAATTTAATTAATTTGGTTCACTTTGCATTGCTTTTAAGTAAGTAACATAGAGTGACGTACATCTCCTTGAGTTCAACCCGTAGCTATGACTAATCCGTACACTTGTGGTTATTATTTCTTGTAAACAAGTTTTTGGCGCCGTTGCCGGGGAGATTATTGACCACTTTATTTTTTTGATTTTTAAGTAATTCGAAGTGCTTTAGTTTCTTCTCTTTCTCCTCTTCTTTTTCTAAAAAAAGAAAAAGTTTTTGAAAATCTCATCTTGTTTCTCTTCTGTTTCAAAGACTGTGCGCCCAATCTAAAGTCCTTCATATGCCCAAACCTTACCTCTTTTGGTGTCCCTCATAGAATTAAGTTACCTATGACGCTACATCTTGACTTGGTTGGGTGGATTGGCATGTGACTTATCTTTGGACGTAGCCAACTTTGACAATAGGAAAGCAACATAGTGAGTGCTATTGGAAACAGAAACGTCTAGTAGTCCTCTAATCTACATCAGAATCCACTTGGAGTTGCCTATAGGTGGATTGTGAAGACTATACGGGTTCCCTTACTGTCAACCTATATGATAACCTTACAGCTTTGGAACCACTGTTTCAATTCTTGAGGGACAGATGCACTATCTACCTTGGACTCCCTCTTATTTTTGGTGATTTTTTTTCTAATGTTGCGTTAGGAAATCGTTCAGCGGTCCCTCGAGTGCCGTCGCCTGCAAAAGGACTAAGGGTGACAAAGGAGAACCGGTGTGGTTTCGGCCTAGGACTCTCCAATGCCTAAGTTAGATCTCTCTGAGCAAACATATGAATGAATAGAATTCAAGATGGTTTGAGGGGGTAGATTACCTTCCCTTTTATAGTAGAGCATGGCAGTGTGGAGAGTCCCAGTTGATGTAGAGTATCCGTCATAGGTGATAGAGTCCCTGAGTAGCAAGGCTCCTCCTTGATTAGTTGTCTTCCCGTGAAACGTGGTGTCACGATAGACTTGGTAGTCGTCTTCTTGTGAGACGTAGTGT
Source organism: Telopea speciosissima (assembly GCF_018873765.1). Classification (NCBI taxonomy): domain Eukaryota; kingdom Viridiplantae; phylum Streptophyta; class Magnoliopsida; order Proteales; family Proteaceae; genus Telopea; species Telopea speciosissima. The sequence goes on along the minus strand of NC_057920.1, from coordinate 35,947,890 downwards.
CCTGGTATCTTTGATGGATAGACCTATCTACGTGGTAGATGAGGTTCGTAGTATATGAGTCCATTCAGACTACGTGACTTGATAGGCGGTGGCCTAGAGTCCTTGGTGATGCGGTCTATGTCTTATTGATGGTGGTGATCGCCGTGTTCGAGGGAGACCACGCCCGAAGGAGTTGTCGCCCAAGGGGGTTGGCGCCCAGGGAGGTCCATGCCCCCAAGGGGGTTGGCGCCCAAGGGTAGCGCACCCAAGGGGGTTCACTCCCGTGGGTGTTGGTGATCGGCGCCTGTGGTTAGTCCTTCACTGGCTCTGTCTTGGCTCCCTTCCTTGGGCCGCAACGCGTGCCGACCTTTGATTGGTTGGTGTGAATTTGGGTTCATCATTTTCCCCCCACTCTCTTGGAACGGAGTGCTCAAAAGAGTATCCTCTGCATTCTTGTATCAATTAGGGGGTTCCCTGGAAATAATCTCTTCTTTGAGGATGTGCTTCCGAATTGCATGGTGAGAGAGAGGTTGTGGGTTCAAACCTCTCCACTCCCATCTTTTCATCTTTTTCTTCTCTTTTTTCCTTTTGTGTAGATATATGCTCTTGTCTCATTCTCCCTTTTCACTTTTTGCTTTCCATTTCTCTTCCTCTCTCTCTTGCTTTTCTACTTTTTGCTTTTGGCATCTTCCACTTTTGCTTGGGCTTTGAGTTTGGTTACTATTCATTGTGCCCCCCATGTGTTTGTTCTTGGGTCCAATGAAGAATAGTATCTTCCACTTGCTTGCTTAACTCTTCTTGGCTATTAGTCTTGTCTTTGGCCTTGACGTGCTCTACGACGTGCATGGCTTGGTGCTTGACCTGTGCCTTGTGCTTACATTCTGGTGCCTGTGTTTAGCTCATCCTAGTCCACGCTCTCCTGTTATTCAATATCGACGTGTCCAGCCCACGTCTAGTTCAATCGACGCTTGCCTGGATCCACGCTTATCGCTTGATCAGTGTTCCTCCGTGGTCCGTACCCCATTCGGATTCATGCCTGCCTGATTCTCGCCCGAGCGATCTGTACCCAAGCGTCGATTGAAGCCCGAGCTTGATCCGCACCCAAGCTTCGATCGGCTCCCAGGGATGATCCGTGCCCAAGTGATCCTGTGCCCAGGCGATCCGCCCCCAGGCGATCTACGCCCAGGCGATCTACGCCCAAGCGATCCATGCCCAAGCGGTCTGCGCCCAGGTGATCCACGCCCAAGCCGTCTGTGCCCAGGCGATCTATGCCCAGTTGATCCGTGCCCAGGCGATCCATGCCCAAGCAGTCCGCGCCTAGGCATACTGCGCCCAGGCGATCAGTGCCCAAGCTTGATCAGCGTCAGTGCTTTGGTCGAAGCCTCCTCGGCCGCGTCTGATCATCCCCTCCCATGTTCGACCGCGCCTGGTATGTTGTTTTCTTTCTCTTCTTCTTCTTTTTTTTGTTTTTTTTTTGATTGAATCTGCATTGATGGTTGTAGGTTGGCATCCCTCTCTTCTCACTGGTTGCTTGGTTCTGGGAGACCATCATTCTAAGTAAGTGGCCAGTCTGCTTCATTGTTTGTCTATGTCATCATATAATGACTCTGATCCGACTACGATCGTGGTTGGATCCGCTGAGGAGTCTTCTTCGGGGTCGTCCTCCCCAGCGGATACTTCTTCTTTGCCTTCCCCTGTTGCTAGTTATGGGGAGGAGAAGGTTTCTGGAGGTTCCACCCCTAGTAGGGGTCCTAAGGCCTCCAAAGCTTCTACTTCAATTGGTGACCGTAGGAGTAAGTTGGCTCACATTGCTAGCATCTTGACTTCTTTGGACTTGGCATCACATCGTCGGGAGTACCATATACCCTCTGAGGTCATGCTTCGCGTCCCTGGACCTGATGACCGTGCTTACTCCCATCGAGCGGATGAGGTCTGCCTTTATCGTATTTTCTTCGTCTAAGGTCTTCGTTTACCCATCTCCCATTTTGTGGAGTTAGTGTTGGAGCACTGGTGTCTTACCCCTGGGCAGGTGTTGCCCAACTCTTGGTGGGTCATTTTGGGTTTCTATGTGTTCTTCGCTAGGATGGGGCATGTTGCCATCATTCCCCTATTCTCTTACTTCTCTGTGTTGAAGAAGGGGGAAGGTGGGTGTTACCACTTCGCCCGTCGTCTCCCTAGGGGCTCTCTCACCACGCTCGATCCTCTGGTGGGGATCACCAGCTCGGTGAAGTACTGGAGGGACCGCTTCTTTTTTACCATGGTCCCCCGATGTGCATTGTGATCTACCCGGGAGGTCATTGATGTCAAGGGGGTGAACCGCCCTCTTGAGTTGAGTGACTTTGAGCGTGACTCCCTCTAGCGATGTCAGGGGTGTGACCCGTTCGACTTCCATCAGTTGGATTCCAAGGACTTCTTATGTCTTTGGAAGTTGAGTCCTGGTAAGATATTTGGCTTCTTTGATGTTTGCTTATGTACTTTCCTTTTTGTATCCACTGTCTGACTCATCTTGTGTTTTTTATTGGATGTCGTTGTGCAGTAGATATAAGACCAGATCTTAGTGTCTTCCACTCTAACCTGCGGAAGAGGAGTACTCAGACTGCTTCCCCTGGGGAGGGTGCTTCTGGCGGGGCAGTTCCTTTGGTTTCTACCTCCTTTCCTTCCACGACCGTTGGGACCAAGCGAAAGGGGGGTCCCGATCCCCCTGGTGTGGTGAGGACCTGGCCGTGTGTTATCCTTCCGCAGACTTCTCCTCCCATCTCCGCCCCTAGATCTGGTGCACCACCCCCTTCTAGAGGCAAAGGGGTGGTCTCTTCTTCTGCTGGCACTACTGCGGATCCGCAGACCTCCTCCCCTTTGGTACTTTCTTGGGATCTTCAGGAGGGAGCGACATTGACCAGCTACGGTGTACGCCGAGAGTGGCTGGAGCTGGGGAGGCTTCCTGGTGAGCGTTCAATCCTACAGGGGTTTAGCAGTGCATTCTTGACGCAGACCCACTACCAGGACATGGCTTCTGTGAGTTGTGCTTCTCACTCTTTACTTTTTGTGTTGTTACTGTTCTTGTACTTGGAATGTTTCTTAGTGGCTATATTGGTTGTAGGTCCAGCATTGTGTCACGGAGGCGATGCTTCGCCTGGAGGGTCATGCCTTCTGAGAGATACAGCTAAACCGCAAGCTGCAGGGCTTAGAGAAGGAGTTTCAGGGGCATAAGGTCGCCCAAGAGAAGGCCGTGGCACGTGAGAGGAGTATGGCTGAGGAGCTCAGGGTGGCGTTTGCTGTGGCGGCCGAGAGCTCATCTAGAGTTTGTGCTTTGGAGGAGGAGCTTCGCGCCTTGAGGCGGAGTCATGAGGTTGAGATGTCTGAGGCCGGGGAGTGAGCAGTGGTAGCTTATCAGCAGTCTCCTGAGATCACTACGTACTTCTATAAGTACAACCAAGAGATATATGATGCAGGCATCCGAGACTTGGTGTTCCACGTTCGAGAGAAGACCCCCGACTATGATTTCTCGGGGTTCCCGGAGGTCACCACACTATTGCCTACAACTACTGCTGTGGCTGGTGCCTCTCCTGAGGATGGTGCTGTGGCGACGGAGGAGGGTGCGATCTTACTAGAGGATAGTGTTGTTCGTCTAGCCGAGGCTAATATGATGTCCCCTACTGGGTCGGATGTCGCTCCTCCCTCATATGCCCCATGAGTGCATAGATGTTTTTTTTTTTTTTTTTTGGATGTTGAACCTTTGGATTTGACCTTTTGGATTATGATACTTGCATTCTCTTTTTGGATTGTATGTACTTAGCTTTTGTCACACCCCAAACCACCCCGAAGGAGGATTGGGTAGGTGACCCGCATTGCATAATGGCAATTCATCAAATCCCATGGATCTAGAAGCAATGCTTACATTCACGGAACCATATTCATTCATTTTACCAAAGGAAAGATCAGAGTGCTGCAGATAAACAACAATTTCAATAATAAAAGGAAGCATAGCGATACGGGGAAATGATGATAATATGTACATAAGTAAGTTTGTACATTTCCCACCAACCCACAAACATAGAAATAAAGCTGACAAGATCAGAACTACATACATAAATATATACATGGTGAGCATACTCAACCCCAAAAAGAAAAAAAAATAATAACTATCATAGGTCCACAGTTAGAACAGGGATAAACTCCTAGCAAGAACAAAAAAGAGTCCCCAAGACAGAAAGCATCAGATGCACTCCTCAATGGTCTTCATCAATGACCACCAAGAAAGTACGCAGGATCGGTATGACCTCCGTTAGGGTTCACACCGACATCATCGTAACAATCAGAACTCTCCTCCTCGAGATGACCCTCCAGGCCACACTGGCATCTATCTACAAAATCATCTAAGAAAAATAATGTATAACAGAGTGTGAGCCCCACTGAGCTCGTGAGCAAATAACATCAATCATGCATGCACATGCAATCACAATTCACAGTTCATATGATCCTACATGATGTGCAAGTTCTGTTTATTGTTAGCCACCTAACAATACAACTAAGTCAGGTCAGTGCCACTACAATCCCCAATACATGTATCCCTGGTGCGGGCTTCTAACCCCTTCCTGCAATACACCCATTGAGTTGTCGAAGAGGACCAGTCAGTTCCCACATCTCCCTCACCGAGGTCAGCCCGACCAGCCCTCTGTGATTAACCTGTAGGGCAATCCATTTCCTTTCTCATTTCTTTTCTTTTCTTTGGCTTATAGCCCACATTCACCATTCTAGTGTTCTTTCATTTCTTTTCATTCACCATTCTAGTGTTCTTTCATTTCTTTTCATTTCTTTTCATTTCTTTTCTCATATACATATGGTCACCCTCACAGACATCCAACACCTAAACCCCAGTTGGCAAGGGTGCGTAGCACGGGTGATGAAACTCTAGCCCCATTTCTATATGGCATCGTATGAGTCGGGTGGTGTCAATCGCATCCCATTTTATAGGCTACCACAGGCCTCATTTCCAAGCCGACTACGGCATCTAATCTAACAACCCCAATCATCATCAAGAATTCATTGTGTTGATCAACAGACAGTCATTATGCAGTGATTTGAGTAATTTGAACAGAAGTAAATAACACAGCATATATAATTCAATTCTTATTAGCCGACATAGCATCATCATTACACATGCACATATGATAGTATTATTCACTCACCTGAGTTGGGTTCTAAGACCTCAGTTGCAAACTCAGTTCCAAAAGCAGTTTGGTTGTTGACCTCGAGCGCGGTATCAATTCCTAGATATAAATCAAAAGTTGTCATATTAAGTTTTCAATCTGTCTATGATAGGTCTAGGGTTAACCTAAGCTTACTGGGTTGACCCGGTGCTTGATTGGTACTCATTTGGGATCACTAGGCCTTGCACTGGGTCTTAGGTTCATGTCCCGGTGCATCATCCAATGTCCGTGGCACAAGGGTAATGGTCATTTTCAATGATTGTACCTGACCCTAGGTCAGATCAGGTCCATAGTGCTGTCCACAACTTGCCTGTGCTGCAGGACCAAGCACAACAGGGTTTCCTTCACCTATGGAGCCAACTAGGGTTCCAAAGTATTCATCCACCAAGGACATATGTGGGGAAGGGCTTTTTGGTCATTTCCCAACTTCCCACAGTGTCCCACAGCCAATGGGTGAGGTTCCCATAGTCAGATCAGCATTCCAGCAATTTTCCATTCACTGGGCAATGGCTCTGGGCGATGTCTGCATCACCCAGTGCATCGCCTAGAGGCTGCAATCAACAAATGGGCTGAGATTCCAAGGTGGGGCTTCTTGGGCAGTGTGCTCAACATCACCCCATGCATGTTAGGGTGCTGTGTAGCCCCTGGGGTGGTCTTCCTACTCATCCAAATGGATCATCCATCTGGTCAACCATTTGGCTGCCAGAGGCTGCCCAAACAGCCCAGTGAATAGTGTCACAGGGTTTTCTCTATACTTGGAATTCGATTTCAGCCACATGCAAGGCTGGAAATGGATGTAAAACAGTGGTTCAAGGCTGCAACCACCTAGGGTTTGGTCTTTGTAGCTATGGCTTGCATCCAGGGCTCCAATCAGTCAACCAGAAGTGAATCTGGGCAGTGCAGCTATGCACAGCCAGAATTGGTTCCCATAAACAGCAAATCAGAATTATGAAATTACACAAAAATCCCAGATCTTCCATGCTTAAGGCTTGCATGGTAGATCTGGTGCTGTTCTGGGCAAACCCTAGTTGTTCAGGGCTGCCCAGGGAGCAAAATCACATTAAACATAGAGAAACAATGGGGACAGCAGGCTTATGCAGGTATGTTTATGCCTGAACAGGTTTGATAGAGCTTGGGTTCAGGCCTGGTGCAGGGCTGCAACAGCTCCTCTTCCTTCATCCTTCTTCTTCCTTCTTCCCCTTCCTCTCCTTTCTCTCTTTCCTCTCTTCTTTCTCTCCTCACGGTTCCAGCAGAAATAAGAGCTCTAAATGAGCTCAAGACCCTTCTATTTATAAGCCCAGCCCACACTAAGGCTTGTTTGGCTGTGAAGGCCCCTTTTGAAAATTAGTTTTTAAACTGATTCAGACTGATTCTAGGCACACTGGTGGGGTCCACAGTGAACCAAGGGTATGAGGTGGTCCCTCGGACTTCCTTCTATCACTGGAGGGTGCCCATGTTCATACTGGGTGGTCCCCATAATTAAAAATCAATTAAATATGCAGAATCACTCACTGGGCGATGTCACTGGGCCTTGCTGCATTGTTTAGTGCCATCGTCCAGAGAATTCCAGCAAGTTAAATTCAATGGGCTTGCACAAGGGTCTGACCCTTGGTCAAGGTATTGTCCCCACATGCCCCATAGGAGATTTTACACACTTTTACAAAGGTAGGTCCCACCATTATAAGGAGGAGAGAGATTACCTGGGATCCAAACCATATATCAGGCAATGGGCTATACATTTGTAGGGGTCTGCTGTCCACCTACTGACAGGCATGTAGGATGATCCACACAGGGTTTTATCATCAATCCAAACCACTGGAGTGATACTCCATAGTGTTCTTGGTTGCCTGATCAGGGGTTCCTGTCCTTCAATCAAAATTCCAATCAGCCAAGGGCAGGGTTTGACAGCTTTTCTCTTTCTTAGATGCGGATATTGGATCTGATCCTTATTACTTCGATAGTTCTCTTACTTTTGCAACCCTTGGTGGTCTGTAGCCCTTGGTGGTGTTACGTCCTGGCGATCTATGGACCTTGGTGGCCAACGGGCCTTGGTGGTCAACGGACCTTAGTGGCCAACGAGCCTTAGTGGCATTACGCCTTGGTGGTCAATGGACCTTGGTGGCCAATGGGCCTTGGTGGCATTGCACCTTGGTGGTCAATGGACCTTGGTGGCCAACGGGCCTTGGTGGCATTACGCCTTAGTGGCCAATGGACCTTGGTGGCCAACAGGCCTTGGTGGCATTATGCCTTGGTGGTCAACAAACTTTGGTGGCATTGTGCCTTGGTTGTCAACGGACCTTAGTGGCCAACGGGCCTTGGTGGCATTGCGCCTTAGTGTGGTGGCAGTAATTCAATTGAGTAGTAGAAGACAAGTATTTCCGAAACCAACTCTTTACTTCAATAAAAAAATTTCAAATTATTCTTGAAATAGTGATGCCATCTACTGCTACTACTGCTACTACTACTACTACCACTACTGCTACTACCTTAGTGCCCAATGGGTCTTGTTCACATAGCTCTGCAAATGACCCAATCGATCGTGGTCGTAGTCTGAAAAACCATGAGGTTGTTGCACCTTTGAGGGATGCAGGGAATGCTCGATAGGATAACATGTTCGATCCACCATAGAGGGTCATCATCCCGTTGAAGTAGTTGATATGGTCATTAGGGTTGGTGGTACCACTGTAGAGCTCAAAGGTAGGCTACCTGAACCTAGATGGGAGTAAGGCTGACATGATCTCTTCTGAGAAGGGGTGTTGTCCAGGGATTGAGTGTGTCTCACCCTTGGTTTGGTTCTTCAACCCTTCTAGTTTCTCATCCAACTCTCGGAGTCTCTTATCTAACTCTTCATCTCGTGCTTGTTCCCCACGTTTGACTGGTTGTTCGTTGCGAGCTCGTTCGCATCCTCTCCTGGAAGTCCCTTCTCATCTCGACTATTGACGAGATGGTGAAGGGTCACGTCATGATGAATCTTGTCTTGACCGGGAGGGGCCTGCTTCATGGTAAGTTTGGCTTTGCTCTGGTACATAACGTCCTCCTAGTCGACCATCAAACACCGACCTCTGGATGGACCCTTCAGGGTTAGGTACCACGGATCAGTGGGATGGTGTTCTCCCTCGATCCGACTGTAGTGGAAGGCCCACCATTCTCCCCCTAGGTTGGGAAGGCTCTCCCCTCTGCCTAGTGTGCCTCTCTGACCTGTCACCCCTGAGAGGTGTCCTCCTGGAGCTCTGCTCCTGTCGAGGGTCCGTCCTACGATGGTGTGATGTTGCACGCTGCCTCAGGTAGTCGCGGAAGAGTTGTTGATCATGGAGGATCTATTGCTATAGGTCATTGATCGGACCCACAGTGGCTGGTGCATTGGGATCAGGTACTAGCTCCACAGGGGCTTCAATGGCTGCTTCAGGGTTGAGGTTGACTCCCCCAACCTATTGGTTCTCTGGGACCTCCCTCTCCTGAGAGACATGGTCAGTGGCTCTATGATGTGAACTCTCTAGAGGTGGTGATACATTCCCCTCCCTCGCAACATTATTGGTGGAGGGAGCGGTCTTCTTGGCTTATGGTGCCATGGTTGAACAGTGATGGAAACAAGCTAGTAGGTATGATGGCTAGTGTCGTTCCCACAGATGGCGCAAATCTATTGCATCAGGAAATTATTCAACGGTCCCTCGAGTGCCATCGCCTGCAAAAGGACCAAGGGTAATAACTGAGAACCGATGTGGTTTCGGCCTAGGACTCTCTGATGCCTCAGTTAGATCTCTACGAGCAAACAGATGAGTGAATAGAATTCAAGATGGTTTGAGGGGGTAGATTACCTTCCCTTTTATAGTAGAGCATGGTAGTGTGGAGAGTCCCAGTTGATGTAGAGTGTCTATCATAGGTGATAGAGTCCCTGAGTAGCAGGGCTCCTCCTTGACTGGTTGTCTTCCAGTGAAACGTGGTGTGGTGTCATGATAGACTTGGTATTCGTCTTCCTGTGAGACGTAGTGTCCTTGATAAACCTGGTATCTTTGATGGATAGACCTATCTACGTGGTAGATGAGGTTCATAGTATATGAGTCCATTCAGACTACATGACTTGATAGGCGGTGGCCTAGAGTCCTTGGTGATGCGGTCTATGTCTTGTTGATGGTGGTAATCGTCGTGTTCGATGGAGATCACGCCCGAAGGAGTTTTCGCCCAAGGGGGTTGGCGTCCAGGGAGGTCCACACCCCCAAAGGGGTTGGCACCCAAGGGTGGCCGTGCCCAAGGAGGTTCATGCCCTTGGGTGTTGGTGATCGGCGCCTATGGTTGGTCCTTCACTGGCTCTGTCTTGGCTCCCTTCCTTGGGCCGTGACGCATGACGACCTCTGATTGGTTTGTGTGAATTTGGGTTCATCATCTAGTTTTTCATTTTTCTTTAATCTTTCAAAAGGAGACCTTATATCTGTTTAGGTGGCTACAGTGTAGACCCATGATTCAAGTAATTATTAGAATACCACCTTCTCCACCACCTTTGACCCCACCTTTGACCATGGTGACCAACAACCAAAGACTCTTAAGGATAGGTTTTACCCTGCTAGGGCTTCACAACCTTCATGCATCAATCTACCAGCTGCTATAGGGAACAACTATGAACTCAAGACCCACTTCATTAGTATGCTACCCCACTTCCATGGGATGGCTAATTAGGATGCCTATCTTTTCGTTAGAGAATTTGAGGAGGTTTGTGTTCTAATTAAGGTTTAAAATTTAACTGATGAAGCAGTGAGGCTTCGATTTATAACCTTTGCCCTAAAGGACCAGGCCAAGAAGTGGCTCTATGGACTGCCAACTAATTCCATTTCTACATGGGATGAGTTCACCATTGTCTTCTTGAGAAAATTTTTTCCTCTTCACAAGACCAATAAACTGAAGAGTGACATCCTCCAGTTTAGGCAGAAACAATATGAGTCCTTCTCTAGGTTAATGGAAAGATTCAAAGACCTCCTTTTAGAATGCCCTCACCATGGTATTGATTTGTGGCAGCTTTGCCAAATTATTTATGAGGGCATAGACTTTCAGACCAAGTAGCTTTTAGAATCTATGTGTCCTACAGGCTTTACCTCTTTTTCTGATGAGAATGAGGCCTTGACATTCTTGACCAACTTGGCTGAAAAGACTAGGGAGTGGGAATCCTCCCAAGAGGCTGAAAGGACTACTAAGGGTTATCTCATTGAGTGTATGCCAGTTAAGGAAGCCAAACTGGATAGCCTCATCAAGAGGTTAGAGTCTATTGTCCCTAGAGAGCCTATACCGGTTAACTAGGTCAACCATGTGTCAATATGCAGTTGGTGCCATACACCTAGACATCTTTTGGAGGAATGTCCCAACACCTTTGTGGGTAATTCCAACACTGAGAATGTGAGTGCTCTCTACCAAAATAATCCATATAGCAACACTTACAATCCAGGATGGAGAAATCACCCCAATTTCTCTTGGAATCAAGGAAACCAAGAAGGCCCATCCAACTTTCACCATCAAGGCCAGCTTGGTCTCCAAAGGCCCAACTTTGCACCACAAAACCAAGGTATGTCTCCTAATCCCCTTCCCCCTCGTCCTCATCTAGGACCTCCAATAAATACTGCTAGGCCTCCTCTCCTTGCACTTTATCAGCCACCCTCGGGGTTTACCAATACAGGAGAAGAAGCAAGAAAAAATGAGCTAGAGAACAAGATTTCCCTTCTCACGACAAGCCATAATAATATGGAGAAGCAACTCACCCAGCTTGTCACAATCATGCATGAGAATGAAACAGGAAAATTGCCTAGCCAACCTGAGCCAAATCCTAGACATTAGGCTCTAATACAACAAGGTACCCAAGCTCCTCTGCTAAATGTTGCACCAGGCCAAAAGCATCAAGGGCCCTCCAATTAGGTAAATAAAGTGTATGCTTTAAGGAGTGGCCGTGAGTATTAATAAGTTAGTACACCTCAATCTTTATCATCTCATACTCATGTTGTCTCTCCCCCTTCTAAAGAAGCCATTATAGTGCCTTCTGTTCTAGGTTCGTCTGATGAACTTGAAGAGATTTCAGATGATTTGGTTGAGGAAACCAAAGATGATTCTGTTGAGAAAGTGAAAAGGACCACCCCTAAGAGAGTTTATACTCCACCTACCCCTTTCCCAAATAGGTTGGTTAGCAAGAAGTCTCCTTCGGGGAGAAAATATTGGATGTTTTTAAACAGGTTTAGGTGAACATTTCTTTACTGGATGCTATAGCTCTGGTCCTCGCTTATGCTAAAGTCCTCAAACACCCAAAAGTAGACTACCAATGTACCCAAAAAGGCATTCTTGATTGCTAATATTAGTTCTCTTATTGCACAGCCGGTAGCAGCCAAGCACAAGGACCCAGGTAGCCCCACCATCTCCTGCACTATAGGCAACACCACTATTGATCATGCCTTATTGAACCTTGGTGCAAGTGTGAACCTGTTACCCTTTCATGTCTACCAACAGTTGGGATTGGGAGAGCTGAAACCGACCAGAATTACTCTTTAACTTGCAGATAGGTCAATTAAAGTTCCTAAGGGGATGATTGAGGATGTCCTGTTAAAGGTTGGGGAATTTGTTTTCCCTGTGGATCTTATTATCTTAGATACCCGACCTACTGCCAATTTTGAGCAAATCCCGATCATATTGGGTAGACCTTTTCTTGCTACCAGTAATGCTTTAATCAATTGCATGAATGGTCTCATGAAGCTATCTTTTGGCAACACTTCTGTGGACTTTAATGTATTTAGGTTGGGCAAGCAGCCTGATATTGATGAAGAGATACATATGTTTCAGGGACTTCTCGATGATGTTGACACTTTCTTTGAGATTGATTTTGATTCGAAATTTCATGAATGTATGCAGGAATTGGAAGGTATTGATGATACCCCCCTTACCTGAGCTCTGGAGCATCCAACCACTATTGAAGCCCCTTGGACCCCTATCCACCTCCATTCCTAAACCCTCTATTATTGAGCCCCCCACATTAGAGTTTAAACCATTGCCCTCCAACCTCAAGTATGCCTTCCTAGGGCTAGATGACATTTTTCTTGTAATTATTGCTTCTGATTTGACTTTTATTCAGGAAGAAGAGTTGATCAAGCTTCTAAACGAACATAAGGAAGCCATAGGTTGGACCATGTCAGACCTCAAAGGTATTAGCCCCTCCATTGTTCAACATCATATTCATCTGATGGAGAGTTCCAAACCTTCTAGGCAACCCCAAAGGAGGGCTAATCCTGTGATGAAAGAGGCAATCAAGAAAGAGATCCTAAAGTGCTTGGATCATGGCATAATTTATCCTATTTCTGATAACTAATGGGTGAGTCCTATGCAAGTTGTGCCAAAGAAAGGAGGAGCCACTGTAGTTGAGAATGCCAATAATGAATTGATTCCAACCCGTATCCAAACGGAATGGAGAGTGTGCATTGACTACAGGAAATTAAATGCGGTAACTTGGAAGGACCACTTCCCCTTGCCTTTCATTAATCAGATGTTAGAGAGACTAGCCGGCCATGAATATTATTATTTTCTTGATGGATATGCAAGCTATAATCAAATCCCTATTGCTTTGGAGGACCAACATAAGACCACATTCACATGTCCTTATGGAACCTTTGCTTACTAGCGTATGCCTTTTGGGCTTTGCGATGCCCCTGCTACATTCCAAAGTGCATGATGAGTATCTTTTCTGATATGGTAGACCACTTCCTAGAGGTGTTTATGAATGATTTTTCTATTCACGGTTCTACCTTGTTTAATTGTTTGCATCATCTTTCTTTGATTCTTAAAAGATTTATAGAAAAGAACTTGGTCTTGAATTGGGAGAAGTGCCACTTCATGGTGAAGCAAGGCTTAGTTCTTGGTCACATTGTGTCTAAAGAAGGGATTCAGGTTGATAGATCTAAGCGGGACCTTATTGTTAACTTACCACCACCCAAGAGTGTGAAGGATAGTAGATCTTTTCTGGGCCATGCAGGTTTTATAGAAGGTTCATCAAGGACTTTAGCAAGATAGCTAGACCTCTAACTTCCCTTTCAGCAAAGGACTACCCATTTGAATTCTCCCCTGAGTGTCATATGAGTTTTGAGCAATTGAAAAGAGCATTGACCTCAACCCCCATTATTCAAGCTCCCAATTGGACAGTGCCATTTGAGCTTATGTGTGATGCCTCTGATTTTACAATAGGGGTTATTCTTAGGCAAAGAATCAACAAATTGCTCGATGTGATTTATTATGCAAGTAGGACTCTTGATGATGCACAGCTTAATTATAGCACAACTGAGAAAGAATTTTTAGCTGTTGTATTTGCTTTAGAAAAGTTTAGACCCTACTTGATTGGTTCATATGTGATTGTTTATAGTTACCATGCAGCTATCAAATTTCTTATGCAGAAGAAAGATGCTAAGGCTCACCTCATTAGGTGGGTCCTCTTATTGTAGGAATTTGATCTTGAAATTAGGGTTAACAAAGGAAGTGAAAATTTGGTTGCAAACCATCTATCCCGGCTGCCTAATTCCTTGACTATTGATTCTCCAGTCAATGAGAACTTTCCTGATGAGTTTCTGATGGCAGACCTTACTGGGATGATAACATGATTACACTGGAACTGTGGAATAGGAAATGTACATGTGATAGTTAGGAATTTTATATTGACCTCGTTAAGAGTGTGGGAAATATTGAACATATAGGTTCTTTTAGAAAATCAAGCATGGTCAACACTAGATCCAACCGAGGTGATTATCGAGGAAGACGCCTTCGATCTATCCTAGAAGTTGAGCTACCGGACAAAGCCAAAGATTAGAATTTTAAAGTATCGATTACTTTGCCGAGGGTACCAATGGCTACCCAAGCTACTGCCGCTGCACCTCATCCAGGTATAGCAGCTGGAGAGGTGAATGCCTTCATGATCACTATGATGCGGACCATGCAGCAACAACAGGAGCTACTGGGCCAATGTCTACACAATTTATGGCCATGATGCAAGAGCGAGCAGTGCCGCCACCACCACCCAACCGGCCAATACTTTTTCCACAACCCATGCCTCAACACATAGCGGAAAACTCTATAGCTAAGGTGATGGAGAGATTCAAGAAGCTCCAGCTGCCCGTATTTTCCAAGATAAATTCTGAGACAATGTAGCCGGAATGGTGGATTAGCTCCTTGGAAAAGGCATTTGACGTACTTGAATGTACAGATGCATAAAAGTTGATATATGCTGGATATCAGCTATAGAATGAGGCAGAAGCATGGTGGAAGGCAACCAAGCCTAATCTTGAAGCAACTCATCCAAATCTCACTTGGGAGAAATTCAAAGAATTTTTCTTTAAGAACTACTTCCTTGAGAGCTTTAGGGACAAAAAGGAGGCTGAGTTCTCTGCACTCATGCAAGGAACCAAGTCCGGGCTGGACTACTAGCAGTAGTTTGAAGATTTGTTCCATTTTGCTTCGAAACACCTAGAACGGGAAGTTAGTAAGATGAAGAAATTTGAGAAAAGACTCAAACCAGAGATCGGGTCCATCTTGTCAATTATGGATATTCGGGATTATGCACAAATGGTCGACAAGGCGAAGACCATGGAAGACGGATTGAAAGAGAAAGATAAAGAGAAAGCTACAACATCACTCGGCTTGGGCAAGATGCCAAGCAGCTGTCAGAATTTTGGTTAGCAAAATAAGGTTTTTCGAGGAGCTAGTTCGAGCCCCAGCTCGACTTAGTATCGTCAGTCAGATGTGGGCCAGAGCTCTTTTCACCTCACTTATAATCGGTCTACCCAACCAACTGTAAGTCAAGCAACAACTGTAGCTTCACCAACCTGACCTGTAATGAGCCAAGTGAACCAGGCCTCAACACCAGTCGTGTTGTCCGACAGATGTTACGTGTGCCACAAGGTAGGACATATGGCTAGGGAATGCATGCACCGCGGATATAACACTTATTCGCCAAACCAGTCCTATGCTAGACCCTTCTAGCAACGGGACAATCAGACTCGAGGAAAAGTGTTCGCACTGACTAACGAAAAAGCGAAGGCGAATCCCTAAGTGATGACAGGTAAGTCCACTGAACACTACTAAATTGTAGGAAATAACTTGTCACAGGTACGGGAGCTGACTGGTCCTCTCCGATAACTCAATGGGTGTATTGCGGGAAGGGGTTAAAAGCCTGCACCAGGGATACATGTATTGGGAATTGTAGTAGCACTAACCCACCTTAGTTGTGATATTAGGTGGCTAATAAATAAAAAGAACTGCACCTCATGTAGGACTCATATTGTCACGCCTCTATCCTGATGTAAGATATTTTGCCACATAGGGGTATGACTGGGACAATCACACATCATCCCAACACTTACCAGGATCACAGATACAGTGTCTCGAGCCACAGTCCACCCTGTCATCACATTTTGACGACAGAAAGGAACGTATCAAGTGGAATAAACTGTTCCAATTACAAAGTTAGTGTAAGTAAAATTAAATTAAAGTCATATGAAATTATAGTGCATCGGTTCTCTAATGATAACACATAGTACAATCTCAATGTTTGTAACCATTCAATCTCTCCTATAATTAATCATACAGTTTATACATGATTGTGGAATGAATATAGGAATTTAATAATAAATAATTATCCCAAGGGCACCATTCTTGGGTGTATATCTAAATCCAAGTCACAGTGACCGGCTCCACTTGATTCGCATGCAATCGGTACTCTTCAAGAGGTTATCTGCATATCAATTGAAAAGGGGTTGTACAACGGGGTTAGCTATACTAGCTAGTGAGGGAGCAAAGGGGAATGCACATACATCATACAATCAATATCAAGAAGAATGATGCATGCCAATGTTAGCATCATTTTCCACCTAGCACACAATTCTATCGGTCAAGTATATGCTACTGTGATAACTCGGGAGACACTAAGGGTCACTTATCCTATTGCCCCAGTGAATCCTCAGTTATCACGAGGGAACCTACGTCGGTAGAAGCCATCATGACCACCTAGTGGCAGACCCTGATAGCCATCCCTACCCCTATCTAGGCCTTTCCCACCTCCACAGACCACAGGTGCTTAGACTATCCAACACATAAACCCCTGTTGGCAAGGGTCGTAGCATAAGGGAACAAGCATCCTAACCACAGATATACTATATACAAGTCCTATCGTCCCGAGAGGTATTCCGGGTGCATCAATGTCCCATTCCATCTAGTACTCGGGTACTAGCACGACATAGCACATACAGTTTAGGATAACATATAGCAGTTTTCATAATTTAAATAAATTGGGGTTCTGGTACCGGCACACCCGGCACCGTAGCCCGATACAATGGTGAGAGTAATATCGCAATCATAACAGTTCTTATATGAGATAATTAATGCAATGCGCACAATGCTTATAAATATAATAGTATGCTTAAGATTTCATATTATATATATTCAAGCCCATAAAGTCACCCAGAACCCACTCACCGAACTCGGGTGTCACCCTGTTTGATTGACATGAATCTCCCCAAGCATCGGGTGCCATCCGGCGTGGTTTACATGAATCTCACCGGTGCACCGACCTAGACACACCAAAGAAATCATTAAAGCATGCATAGAAGGGTCCCAGGCTAGGCCCCTAGGGTTAAAATCAGATTTCAACCAAGACAACACGAGCGGACTCACAGATGGTTTCAGTAGAGGTGAGTCCGTCCCTGACTCCGTTCAGGCCAAAAGTGAAAATAGAGCAAGCGGACCCATGGATAGAACATCATACTTGGATCCGATCGTGCATCCGTTCGACACCTAAGACAAACCTAAAAGGGAGCGGATCAATGGGCGGATGTGCTTCTTGGGTTTGCCCCTGCATCTGGTTGATCCCTAAGACTTACCCGAGAGGAAATGGCCTCGAGCAGATGCAACAGACTTGAGTCCGTTGCTTCATCCAATCAATTAAATACATAGGGGTTATACTGGGCAGACTAACGGATGGTACCACGATTGGTGGATCTGGTCGTTCGTCCGCCGGCAATCTCCTTTGAGATTTTAAAAGGCTTCTGCTCCAGCTTGAAGCTTGGAGTGCCCCAAGCTCTCAGGGACAAGGGAGGGGTGTCTAAGCCTTCCTAGGGTCACTAGATCCTAGGCTCACCTCATGGATCCAAGATCCTACAAGGTTTGGTTTCAATTTAATCCAAGGGTTAGGTTTCAAGATCCAAAACCAAGGGTTCAACAACATTGGCTGCAAGGCAGCTCATGAGAGCTCAAACCAAGTCTAGGTCAGCTCCATTAGAGCTCCCAACTAGGGTCGAGCTTCACCTTAAGTCCTAAATGGAACTCTAGGTTAGCCCAAGCTTAAGGAAATCATCAAAAAGGGAAATGAGAAAGAGAAGTGTCATGGGTTTGAGGTCTTACCTTCAATAGAGGTAGCAAGGACAAGGCTAGGTGAGACCCCTTGACCTTCTCCCTTCCTTTCCATCTCTTCTCCTTCACCTTCTTCTTCTCCCTTCGTCCGGACAGCAAGAGGAGGAGATGTGGGGCAGCCAACCATTTTGGCATAACTCCCATCTTCTTCCCTTCCCCTCTCATTCCTCTCCCACTTCTACTTCTTCCCTTTCCTTCCTCCTCCTCCTCCTTCTCTTGTCTCTTCTCCTCCACGGTTTGGCTTGGAGGGGGAGAGATAAGTGAATGGGAGGGATTTTCTTATCTTTAAGGGGTAGAAGGGGCCTTAGGTAGTAGTGGGTTTGGGTCCCTAGAATGTGGTTAAGCCCTTAGGCTTAAATGGGCTTTAGGTAGGGTCTTAGGCCATGTTTGGTTCAAGTCATAGACCCTTAGGTCCATTTAGTTAGTTAGGTCATGTTTGGGTTGGGTCCAAGTCCATAGGACTCAATTGTCCTATAAGGTTTGTTTGGTTTAGGTTAGGTTATTAAAACCCATTATTTAATTAAGTTAGGCTTTATGGGCCCACTTTCATGGCCCACTCACCCAACTAATGGTAAGGGCAGGGGTCTACATGGTCCAGAGGTCTAATTAAGGTGTTCGGGACACGGGGGTGTGGGTCCCATAGAAAAATTACCAAAAGGGCAAGCAACAGCACAAGCGGATCCTCGAGTGGATTCAGTTTAAGCGAGTTCGTTCATGACTCCAGTGCTGCTATTAGGGCCCAAACTTCAAGGAAAGTTGTGGGGTCTTGGCTCACTCTTCTAGGTCTTCGAGGGGTCTCTCACAATAATATTTTAAGTCTGAGGTCTCAGGTGTTGGCCAGTGCCACTGTGGCATTGCCTTGGTAAAAGTCTAAACTGCCCCGGGGTGTATGGGTATACTCGGGATGCGGGTGTAATATCCCCCCAACCTTATTAAAAATTTTGTCCCCAAAATTTGAGGCAATCCCGATCTCAAGGGTAAGGGTTCATTGAACAACAATACCTCTCCTTACCCAGTACATGGGCTGAGTCAAAAGGTCAGGTTAAGATGAGGCAGTGCCTACATGACACAGCAAGTTAGATTCTGCCATTCCTTTCTCCTTATAGTGTCACATCACTACAAGGGCGTGGTTCACAATAGCCCTGGCTCCAATTGATTTTAGAGCCAGTGGTCACAATATACCAATAGGTCGAAGGGGTATCACCTGATCTGGAAAACCTAGGGAACTTTCTGTTCCTGGTGGTTTAGTTTAGTGTGTAAGGCACCACTTTGACTTTCACTACTCTGGTCATTCTTGGATTACAAGACTTAACCTGTCCAGTCTCCATCATAGGGTTCACATTCTGAATGCTTTCGCTTCTGGTTATCCCATTACCTCACCCAACTTTAGAATGACCTGGAATATTGATGGAATCTCCTATTGTTCACTCCCAGTACACAGGGAACGCATTTGGTGATCCATTACCCCATTTATATCTGTCATTGGGGAAGGTCTTGTTACATCCTTCAGTTTCAGCTTTCAAGGCCTTTAAACCTATCACACAGTTACTCCACAGGGAAAAGTCTATTATGGTTATCTTTCGAGAGCCAAACAACCTCCTATGATTTTGGTCTAAGTCAAATCGTTTTAATAAGTTTTAATAATTAATTACCCAGCCATTGCTAAATTCATTAACTATTATTCCGTGATCAACATAACCAAGGGTCTGGGCTCAACTAAGTGATCATAGTAAGGCCAAGGTAGGATTATACTTGTGGTACCAGAGATTCACTCTAGTAACACAAATCTATGGTCCTAAGGGATATGCATGTATACATACATATATCACACCAATACATAGGCAAATTTTCAAGAATTACATTCATACTCCTATGGACATATCTATCATCTAGGTCAATTCACAAGAACAAAAGTCTTCAGGTACGGTTTGCTAAGTATTTTTGGAGGGTCAACTCAGTGTAGGACTCCCTCTATGAGTCCAAACAAGGTTTGGATGAACCAAGTAAAATACAAATAGAGTCATCACTAACTTAAGGTGTCATGAATGACCTCCAATACATGTGGCCTTTATGGCTCATTTAAATGAACCAGTCCAAGCCAGCCTATTACTTCCCTTCCTTAATACCTACCCACAAGTTTAGGCTTCCTATCCATAAGGTTTGGGTCCTTCAAATCACAAGGCCTAAGGATCTTCATCCCCAAGAGTAACTCTCCTCCCTTTTAGGTAAGAGGGGAATCATGATGGTCATTAATGTCTATCATTCCTTATTTGTTGGCCCAATTGGGTACAAGTCCTAATCCCTTTCAAGTCAAGGTATTGACTAGACTTAGGTGGCCCCCATAATTGGGTCACGCAACAGGGGTGTTCAATCTAGGGTATAGGCACCAAATCGACACAATTGGGGGTGGTCAGAAAGTCTCAAAAGCTTGGGGTCAAAACTCTAAAATAAAACCAAGCGGACTCATGAGCAGTATCAGCACTCTGGTTCCGTTTGTGGTCCCTCTGTAAGATAGGGAGAGCGGACTAACGGGCGGATGCGAAAGGTGAATCCGTTCATTTATCCATTCTCAGGAGGTCAAAAGGTCGAGAGAATTTGAATCGACTGGATCTATGGACGGTCTCATGGATGTGGATCTGTTCATTGATCCAGTCAGCTTTAAAATAAGAAATTTTTCAAATTTGCGTGGGGTGGATTAATGGGTGGAGTCACGACAAGTGGGTCCATTCGTTCATCCGTTCGTAGAATTTTAACAAAAAATAGAGCCGAGTTTAAAACTCACTTTTGGCTCCAAGAGAAAACATAACCGCAGGGGGGGAAGAAAAGCTCTACAGGGTTCCCTTGGGTGGATTTCTTGCAATCTCAAGCCTCAAAGATCACTCCTCACTTAATCAGGGTAAGATTTCCCTTCTCTTTACCCTTTTTCATTCTCTTTTTCTCTCATTGTAGGATTTTGCTTGTGTCTTTTCATCATCTCTTTCCCTTCTTCTTGAATTTGTGATGAATTATTCCAAGTGTGTGATCATGTCTTGATTTTGTTTGCACCTTCATGGCCATGTACACCAAGTCCATGCCAAAATTGATTTAGGCTAAGGTTTTTGGATTTGAAACAGACTCTATTGATCAATGACATTATAGAGGCGGCTTCTCACTTATTCATTGCATCTTTTATAGATTTCAGAAGTCTTTGCAAGAAATTTAGAAATTGTTTACTATGTTTAGTTAATTTACATGGATTGGTTCTAGCCTTTGATTGGATAAACTCTTCAATTCCTTTATGTCTTGAAAAACTCTTCAAGTTCATGTTTAATCCATTGTGTGCATCTAATTTCCATAGAGAAAAGAGAAGGAGAAGAGGAGAAAGGAAGAAGGAAAGAGAAGGAGAAGGAGGAGGAGACCTCACCTTGGCTAGAATCTGCCACTAGACCTACTGCAAGGTATAAGAATCATATTTCTCATACTACTATGCTGCTGTCCTCTATTTATCTCTATAAATCTCTAGTGCTTTGATGCTTTTATGGCCATTGGTAGCCTAGAATAGCTGGGGGCTACCATGGATCATCTCAGATCCATCATGCGAACATGATGCATGCAGGATCTGAGCATTTTGTAGCATTTTTTATGGTTGTGACAAGCCTGAGACCGAAACCTAGCTGGTACCTGGCTGCAATGCCCTATTACACCAAGACCTGGAGTCTGGGGCCCAGATTGCATGCCCTGGCTGCATGCAACCTAACCCTAAGTTGTAGCAGCTTTAGATTACTATTTTACATATGAAACCAGCCTTGCATGCAGTTGAGAATATGCTGAGTTACTATTCACTGGGCTGCTCCTGGCAGCCAAGTGGTGGGCCCAGGTGAAAATCCATGAAGAGCTGTTCACATTTTTTCAATCTCTGGGCGATGCACTGGGCAATTCAGACATCACCTAGAGACATCGCCCAGTGAATGGAAGTTGGCAATTCTGTGGATCTGACCTGGGGATCTTCACCCATGGACTATAAATCAGTGTAGGGAGGTGGTAAATGACCAAAATACCCCTCCCCACATCTGTTCACATATATGAATACCTTGGGTGCCCAAGTGGGCCCCGCAAGGCTTGGAAGCCCTGTCTATGTTGGTCTTGCAGCGCTGCCAAGTTGGGGACTGTACTGTGATGCTTAAATGATCTAGTAACATGTACCACCATAGAAAATGACCATTCTGCCCCTAGGCCACAATCTCTGGATGATGCACCAGGACATAGGCCTAAGGCCCAGAGAATTCCAAGTGATGACCAACTGTACACTGAGTCAACCCATGAGCTTAGATCAACCCTAGGACATCCAAAAATAGTTTTGAATATTAAATGACATATTTTTTATTTATACTTAGGGTTTGATCCCGCACTTGAGGCCTATAGCCAGACTATAGTCGGAATGAATTTCCAACTGAGTTCATAGAACCAGACCCAAGTGAGTGAAATATTATTTTGTATGTACATGTAATAGTATTGTTATGCCAACAATTAAATTCTTCAATTATATTTCTTGTTACTTAATTAAATTCAATTTCTCAAATATTACATATCGTGTGAATGTTGATCAATTCTGTTTGAATATACCATGATGACTGTGAATGATAGGCTAGAAGCCGTAGTCGGCTTGGAAATGAGGCCGGTGGTAGCCCGTAGTATGGGATACGATTGACACCGCCCGACTCATACGATGCCATTTAGACATGAGGTTAGAGTTTCATCACCCGTGCTATGCACCCTTACCAACAGGGGCTAAGGTGTTGGATGACTATGAGGACTACCGTAAAACCTCGGGCGTTTACGCCGGGAAGCCTCAGCATAGCTGGGATGCCCCAGGGTAAATATGCTGGGAAGCCTCGGGCTACAAGCTTGGGAAGCACTACTAGCTGAATCATAGCTATATGCCCAATAAAGTTTATCCTCGAATTACATGTCGGGAAGCACCAAAAGGTGAAATTATATTGAGTCAGTTACCTCACTAGTTCAATCCAGAGGGCCGATCGGGCTGACCTAGGTAGGGAGATGCTGGAGTCGACTGGTTCTCTCCGATAACTCAATGGGTGTATCGCGGGAAGGGGTAACCAAGCCCACACCAGGGATACATGTATTGGGGATTGTAGTAGTACTAACCTGCCTTAGCTGTATTGTTAGGTGGTTAATTAAATAATCTGGACTTGCATATCATGTAGGATCATGTGGATTGTGGTTGCATATGCATGCATGATGATATGTTTTACTCACGGGCTCAGTGGGGCTCACACACTGTTATATATGTTTTTCTTTCTAGATGATTGTGCAGATCGATGCCACTGTGGCATGAAGGCTCGTTATGAGGAGGAGAGGCCTCGTGATTATGATGCTATTGGTATGTACCCCGATGGAGGTTGTGCCAATGATGCGAGCATTCTCAGTGGTTATTGATGAAGACTAGTGAGGGGCGTTCTTGATGCTTTTTGTCTTGGGGACTCCTTTTTGCTTTTGATAGGAGTTTATCCCCGTTCCTGTTTCTTGTTTAGTTTTTAGTATTTTCCTTTCTTTTTGGGGTTAAGTTATCTCGCCTTGTACATATATGTATTTCCTTTTCGCTTATGTATATGTCAACTTCTCTTTTCAGTTTGTGGGTTGTAATGGATAATGTATCAAACTTACATATGTATATATATCACCATCATTCCCGTATTGCTACGCTTTCTCTTTCTTTGTTATAGTTGTAGATTATCTGCAGCCCTCTGATCTTACTTGTAGTAATGTTACGAATGTGGGATCATGAATGTATTAACTGCTTCTAGATCCGTGGGATTTGGCGGATTGTCGTTATGCAATTCGGGTCACCTACCTAATCCTCCCTGGGGGTGGTTTGGAGTGTGACAGAGCTTGGTATTAGAGCGTGAGGCTCTTCTTACATTCACGGGATGCAGAATAGGAATAATAAGATACCAACATTAAAACCTGTATTAAGTAAAAGCTACAGGGGAGGTAGATGTAATTAAAAGAGAAAAATGCATAATTACATTAACAGGAGATAACTGTGGCCGAGCCACTACAAGAAGTTCGACATGATATTAGGCATGGATTGGCTATCCGCCTATGGGGCAAACGTCATGTGTGCGGAAAGGAAAATAGTATTCAAATTGGAAGATGGGTCAGTTTTCACCTATCAAAGTGAACCAAGAAGGAAACCCAGAAGGATTACCTTATCCGCCCTTCAGGCACAAAAGTTGCTAGATGAAGGATGCCAAGGCTTTTTGGCCACTGTGATAGATGCGGAGGCAAAGGTAAAGCCCCTGGAGGAACTTGACGTCGTTAGAGAATTTCTTGATGTTTTTCCAGAAGATCTGACCCAGCTACCGCCGGATCATGAGATAGAGTTTGCAATTGATCTAACCCCTGGTGCAACACCGGTATCCAAGGCACCATATCGAATGGCACCGATCGAACTGAAGGAGTTGCAGGTCCAACTTCAAGACCTGCTGAAGAAAGGTTTTCTACGACCCAGTGTATCTCCCTGGTACGACCCAGTGTATCTCCCTGGGGAGCACCTGTGCTATTCGTGAAGAAGGATGGCAGCATGCGGCTGTGTATCGACTATCGTGAGCTAAATAAGCTGACCATCAAGAATCGATACCCATTGCCGCGCATTGATGACCTATTTGACCAGCTACAAGGAGCAAGAGTTTTCTCTAAGATTGATCTTAGGTCCGGATACCATCAATTGAAGATCAAGAGTGGCGATATTCATAAAATGGTGTTTAGAACTCGATACGGACATTATGAATTCCTAGTTTTATCGTTCAGGTTAGCCAACGCCTCGGCAGCGTTCATGGATATGATGAATAGAGTATTCCATGATGTGTTGGACAAGTTCATCATTGTATTTATTGATGATATTCGGGTGTACTCCAAGAGTGAAGAAGAGCATGCTCGATACCTTACCTTTGTGTTGCAGCAGTTGCGGGAACACCAGCTCTATGCCAAATTCAGCAAGTGTGAATTTTGGCTTCACCAAATTGGATTCCTGGGACACATCATCACCAAGGATGGCATTAAAGTGGACCCAAGCAAAGTGAAAGCGGTTCTCGAGTGTGAGACACCAAAGAGTGCCACTGAGATCCAAAGTTTCTTAGGTTTATCGGATATTACCGCCGATTTATCAAAAATTTCTCGTGCATCTTGGCACCAATGACAAAACTAACAAAGAAGGGCACCAAGTTTGAGTGGAATGAAGCATGTAAGAAGAGTTTTCAGGAATTAAGGAATCGGCTGGAGACAGCTCCAGTTTTGACCATTCCGGACGGCACTGGAGGAATGGTGGTGTATACTGACGCATCCAGAACAGGATTGGGTGGCATCTTAATGTAGAAAGGTAAAGTGGTAGCCTATGCCTTAAGACAACTAAAGGAACACAAAAAGAACTACCCCACTCATGATTTGGAGTTGGTAGCGGTAGTCTTTGCATTAAAGATATGGCGACATTACCTATACGGTAAAAAGAGTGAAATCTTCAGCGATCATAAAAGTCTGAAGTATTTCTTCACCCGAAAGGAGTTGAATATGAGACAGAGGCGGTGGTTAGAACTGGAGAAGGATTATGATTGTGAAATACAGTACCACCCCGGCAAGGCCAACATTGTAGTGGATGCGTTAAGCAGAAAATATCAGACTGCATCCCTCGCTTCCTTGGTCGTAAGCGAACAGTTGTTTCAAGAAGCTCAGAAGCTTGATCTAGAACCCGTGATCGAAGGAATGGCTATACAAGTAGCAACTATGGATTTACAGCCGTCGATACGAGAGGAGGTAATTGCGAAGTAACCATTGGACCCCAAGTTGGCCAAGATAATTTGGGAAGTACAACAAGGAGTCCATAAGGACCCAGATTTTTCATTGGCCCATGATGGGGCATTGAAGTTTCGAGACAGATTGTGCATGCTTGATGATTTTGACATCCAAAATCGAATCCTTAAAGAGGCACACAACTCGCCCTATTCAATCCATCCTAGAAGCATGAAGATGTACAAGGACTTGAAGAAGTACTATTGGTAGATTGGGATGAAGGAGACCATAGCGATATACTTGTCCAAGTGCCTCACCTGTCAGCAAATAAAAGCAGAGAGACACCGACCGTATGGATTGTTGCAAACACTCCCTATACCTGAATGGAAGTGGGAAAGGATTACTATGGACTTCTTAACAAATCAACCCAACACCAGGAAGGGGTGAATGTGATATGGGTAATTGTAGATGGACTGACAAAGGCAGCTCACTTCGTACCGATCCAGATAAGTTATTCACTGGAGAAGCTTGCCCAACTATATATTGAAAATATAGTCCGCTTACACGGAGTGCCTGTCAGCATCGTATCAGATAGAGATCCCCGATTGACCTCAAGGTTTTGGAGAAGTTTACAAAGGCATTGGGATCTCAGTTAAATCTTAGTATGGCTTTCCATCCGCAGACAGATGGACAATCAGAAAGAACTATCCAGACTCTAGAGGACATGCTCAGAGCCTGTGTCTTAGAAATGAGCGAGAGTTGGGATGCCCACATACCCCCTGGTGGAATTTGCATACAATAATACCCACCACTCCACCATTGGCATGGCACCGTTTTAAGCTCTCTATGGTCAAAAGTGCCGAACCCCGTTATATTAGGACGATGTCGGTGAATGAAGATATATCAGGCCAGAGATGATACAAACGACATGTGACAAGGTAGATATCATAAGAGAGAAAATCAAGGTGGCCCAGTCAAAGAAAGGACATCGAATTTGATGTCGGAGAAAAGGTATTCCTCTGAGTGTCTCCAACAAAGGGATTGCTACGTTTTAGCAAGAAGGGCAAGCTGAGCCCAAGATTCATCGGTCCTTATGAAATCCTCAACAAAGTGGGACCCGCCATCTTTACAAGGCATCATATGGTAGGTTCCCATATGGTAGGTTCCCATCAGAATGGTTCTATGCATGGTATAGCATGGCCTGCAACAGTAGATATGGGAGGTTGATCAATGGACCCCCCTTACCAGCTTCCAATAGACAGTAGGTGATGTAAGCCCTCAGCATAGAGATACTACCCCCGTTCCTACCTTTCGGGTAGATGTTATAGGAGACACACCTACTGAAAATTCTGGCACTAGGCTTATAGTCAGCCTCGGACTTAGGAACCCTCTTTGAACTAGTCAATGCCTTAAAGACCCTCCTCCTAGTCTCCAAGGAAAACATATTTGAAATATCTATCCTGGGCTTGTAGTAACATCTCTTGCCTGTGTTAGGCAGCCCGAGGATCTCTGCCAGGATGGCAGTGATAAGTCTAATATCCACACTCTTCACCCTACTTCAAAGCCGAACTCTCGTGCCCCAGATGGCACAAGGTTACAATAGAAATACCGAACCAAGTTCGGATAACATGGCTTGGTGGGAGACAACATGGATGCCCAGCCTAGGATATTAAACCTAGAGTAAAAACCATATTGGTGGAAGTCATCAACCTATACCATCCTCCCGTTTACTATGCTTTTGGACTTGAATTTGGTCCAATCTCTAGAGTGCTCAAACCTAGAAAACCAGAATCGGTGGAAGTCAGGCTCCTTTGAGGAAGAATTCTCTCTCGGTGAGGCCGGTGGCACCGAAGATGGCGAGGAAGGCTCGGGATCTGACCGCAACCTCTTGCGTGCCACAAACTTCCATGCCGTTCTATGCCTTGTGGACATGGTGCTGCAAGAAGAAAGAATAAAAAGCAAATTAGGGCAAGTAAATCTGCAATTTCAAACCAAAGGAGTGAAAAACCGTGGATAGCAGTCCAAAATAGTGAGGAAGTGAGTAAAACTTACCCTAGGATGGCATGGGTACGCGGAAGACTTGTGCAAACACGTGGTTTTGGCAAGGGAGATGTCAAAATTACCCTTGGAGCTCTGCCCTGGGTGTTTGGAAAACTGTAGAGAACAAATGAGGTGAAAATGACCTATCTCGGACTGAAATAGGCTGGGCCCCGATTCTCTGGGCGATGCACTAGGCGATGTGCCTAACGCCTAGAGATATCGCCCAGAGAATGATTTTTTGCTGTTTTGATATAAATGATTATGGACTTGTGGGTTTCACCTAAAAACAACATAATAGACTTAAAAACATTGATTAAAAAATTATGTGAATAAAAAAATATTATATAATAATTTAAATAATTAATTAATAATACATATTATTGGTCGAACAAGGCAAGAGTAGGTTATTACATAAGGGTAGACTATCAAAGTGAGAGATAAGATGCATGGAAATTTCAACTTTCTCTTTTTACTTAAATGGTTAAGAATAAATAAATAAATATATATATATATAAATAAACAAAAAAATATATAGAGTGTACTTTAATATTAAATATTATATGCCTATTGTCATGTGTGTACGAACCATGGTTGAGTGATGCTATGCAAACTTGAACATAAGTATGTAGGTATGTTGTAGTATGTAATTATGGAATCTTAGGGAGCATAGATCCTACCACACCTATAACCTAGTTCAACCAGGAATAGGATCTAATAGGCTGCCAAGTGGAATTTGAACCCCGTAGGTACCGAGACACCTTGTGCAACCTTGAGCTGACCTATTTATTTTCCTGCTCATGCTACTTAGCTTCCCTATAGTGTTGTACTTAATTCTTGTGATTATGTCACCATAGTGGCCTGATACTTAGTACTTCTTTATGGCAGGACCCTATTGCATTGTTCAGGCTTGGATACTCTAGCAACACGTGATATATTAGGCAACTGAGGAGGAAACTGATTCGGATACGTGAGATACAGTCCCATGCTGAGAACCAGCTGGGAGTTTTCCTACCACTTGCAGATACTAGTGGACCCGTGGGTCGAGCCATTTACCTAACCCTAGCTGACGGAGTTAGGAGTGACATAGCGTACCTTTACGTGCAGTCTGTTAATACCAGTTAGCAGTTACAGAGACTCGCCTGCTAGATACAGGTATATATAATTTAGAAATTGTTATTTAAATTAAATTTCAAAGATAACATCATGCATAACATAACACATCATAAAACATTCTTCCAACATAAGACAAATAACAAGAACACAATATTACACAAATAAAATACACCTTGTTCGGATGACAACATAATCTTCACTGGAAATGTGGAATAGGAAATGTACATGTGTTAGATAAAAAATTTTCTTGACCTCGGTAAGAGTGTTGCATTATTGAACAAGTAGCTCTTTCCAGAAAAGCAGACATGGTTAACACTAGAACCAATCGAGGTGGTCATCGAGGAAGACGCCCTCAAATTATCCTAGAGGTTGAGCTGCCAAATGGAACCGAAGCTCAAAATTTTGAAGTGTCAGCTACTTCACCGAGGCCACCAATAGCTGCTCAAGCCACTGCTGAGGCACCCCAGCCAGGTATAGCGGCTGGTGAGGTGAATGCCTTCATGACCACTATGATGCGGACCATACAACAACAACTGGAGCTGCTAGGCCAGATGTCTACATAATTTGTGGCCATGATGTAAGAGCGTGCAGTGCCACCTCCACCACCCAACAGGCCCATACTTTTCCTACCACTTGTGCCTCAACACTTAGCGGAAAACTCTACCGCCAAGGTGATGGAGAGGTTCAAGAAACTCCAACCACCCGTGTTTTCCAAGTTGAATTCTGAGACACTGCAGCCAGAATGGTGGATTAGCACCTTAGAGAAGGCATTAGATCTGCTCGAATGTATGAATGTACAAAAGCTGGTATGTGCGGGTTATCAGCTATAGAACGAGGCCGAAGCCTAGTGGAAACCAAGCCAAATCTTGAAGCCGCTCATCCAAACCCTACTTGGGAGCAATTCAAAGAGGTTTTCTTCAAGAACTACTTCCCAGAGAGCTTTAAGGACAAAAAGGAAGTTGAGTTCTCTACACTTGTGCAAGGAACCAAGTCAGTGCTGAATTACTAGCAATGGTTCAAAGATCTGTTCCATTTCCCTCCGGAACACCTGAAGGGGGAAGTCAGTAAGATGAAGAAGTCTGAGAAGGGACTTAAACCGAAGATCGGGTCTGTCCTGTCAATTATGCATATTCGAGATTATGCTCAGATGGTCAACAAGGCGAAGACTATGGAAGATAGAATGAAGGAGAAGGAAAGAGAGAAGGCTACAATGTCACTCAGATTGGGCAAGAGGCCGAGCAACTACCAGAACTTCGGTTGGCCGAATAAGGTTTTTCGAGGAGCTAGTTCAAACCCCAATCCGACTCCGTATTGTAGGCCAGATGTGGATCAGAACCCTTTCTGCCCCACTTATACTCTGTTTGCCCAACCAACTACTAGTTAAGCGACAATGGCAGCTTCGCCAGCTCGACCCACAAAGAGCCAAGTAAGTCAAGCCTCAACACCGACTGTTCCGCCCAACAAGTGCTACGTGTGCAACAAAGTAGGACACATAGCCAGAGAATGCATGCGTCATGGATACAACACGTACTTGCTGAACCAGTCCTATGCTAGACCTTTTCAGCCACGGCACAATCGAACGCGAGGAAAGGTATTTGCGCTAACTAATGAAGAAGCGGAGGCGAACCCCAATGTGATGACAGGTAAGTCCACTGAACACTACTAAATTGTAGGGAATAGCCTATGGAATGTGAAACCTAAATTTTATACAAACCCTAGGTACCCTGAATGTCTCAACCAATCCCGCACGAGTACTATTTGACTCAGGTGCATCCCACTCCTTCATTTCTACTACCTTTACGAGTAGGATGACTGATCAACTGAGAGACATTGGGTACGATTTAGTAGTTAGCACGCCGATGGGTAGTCTCGTGAGCCTAAAGTAAGTTTATGACCCCTATTAGGTAGAAATTTGTGAGAAGAACCTAACCGCATGTCTGATAAAGTTTGATATGAAGGACTTTGGCATAATACTAGGCATGGATTGGCTATCCGCCTATGGAGCGAATGCCATGTGTACAAAGAAGAAGATAATATTCAAGTTAGATGATGGGTCGGTTTTCACCTACCAAAGTGAACCAATGAGGAAGCCCAAAAGAATAACCTTATCCGCCCTCCAGGCGCGAAAGTTGCTGGATGAAGGATGTCAAGGCTTTTTGGCCACTGTGATGGACACCAAGGTAAAGATAAAACCCTTGGAGGAACTTGACATCGTCAGAGACTTTCCTGATGTGTTTCCAGAAGATCTGACCCAGCTGCCGCTGGATCGTGAGACAGAGTTCACAATCAATCTAACCCTTGGTGCGGCACCGGTATCTATGGCACCATATCGAATGGCACATATTGAACTGAAAGAATTGCAAGTCCAACTACAAGACTTACTGAAGAAGGGCATTAGATGACCTAGCGTACCTCCCTGGGGATCACCTATGCTATTCATAAGGAAGAAGGATGGTAGTATGCGGTTGTGTATCAACAATCGAGAACTAAATAAACTGACAATCAAGAATTGATACCCATTACCACGTATTGATGACCTATTTGATCAACTACAGGGAGCAAGAGTTTTCTCCAAAATAGATCTTAGGTCTAGATACCACCAGTTGAAGATCAAGAGTAGTGATATTCATAAAACAACGTTTAGAACTCGATACGGATATTATGAATTCCTAGTCTTATCATTCGGGTTAACCAACGCCCCGGCAGTGTTCATGGATATGATGAATAGAGTGTTCCATGATGTGTTGGACAAGTTTGTCATCGTATTTATTTACAACATTCTGGTGTACTCCAAGAGTGAAGAGGAGCATGCTCGACACCTTACCTTCGTGTTGCAGAGGTTGAGGAAACACTAGCTATATGCCAAGTTCAGCAAGTGTGAATTTTGACTTCGCCAAATCGGATTCTTGGGGCACATCATCACCAAGGATGGCATCAAGGTAGACCCAGATAAAGTGTAGCCGGTGCTTGAGTGGGAGACTCTGAAGAATGTCACCGAGATCCAAAGTTTCTTGGATTTTGCCAGATATTATCGCCATTTTATTGAGAATTTCTTGGGCATCTCGGCGCCCATGATGAAGCTGACAAAGAAAGGCACAAAGTTTGAATGGAATGATGCTTGCGAGAAAAGCTTCCAGGAATTAAGAAACTGATTGGTGACGGCACCAATTTTAACTATTCCAGATGGCACCAGAGGAATGGTGGTATTCACCGATGCATCTAGAACGGGATTGGGTGGCGTCTTAATGTAGAAAGGTAAAGTGGTCACCTATGCCTCAAAACAGCTGAAGGAACACGAAAAGAACTATCCCACTCAAGACTTAGAGTTGGCAGCAGTAGTCTTTGCATTGGAGATATAGCGACATTATCTCTACTGTGAAAAGAGTGAAATCTTCAGTGATCACAAAAGTCTGAAGTATTTCTTCACCCAGAAGGAGATGAATATGAGATAAAGACAGTCGTTAGAATTGGTGAAGGACTACGACTGTGAGATCCAATACCATCCTGGCAAGGCCAACTATTACACCCACACCCCAAATAACCCCTTATACCTCGGGGCAATGTAGACCTTACCCAAAGGGCAATGCCTTATGGCCATGGTCAACATAGATGACCTTGAACTAAAAACATTATAATAAGAACCCCCTCAAAGTTTTGGAAGTGTGGGCCAAAGCCCCACCACTTTCTTTGAAGTTTGGGCCATGACAACAACACCGAAGTTATGAATGGACTCACTCTTACTGAATCCGCTCAAGGATCCGCCTGTGCTGTCATCAGTCTTTTTAGTTAGTTTTCCTATGGGACCCACACCCTTGTGTCCCAAACACCTTAATTGAACCCTTGGACCATGTGGACCCCTGCCCTTACCATTTGTTGGGCAGGTGGGGCCCACAAAGCCTAACTTGGGTAATTAATGGGTTTTTATAATCTAATAAAGAATCAAACAAGACCTAAGGGCTAATAGGCCTAAAGGAGGCTTGGACCCAACCCAAACAGACCGTACTTAGCCGAATGGACCTAAGGGCCATGACTTGGACCAAACATGGCCTAATGCCTAACCCAAAATCCATTTTAAGCCTAAGGACTAAACTATATTCTAAGACCCCTAACCAGACACACCGTAAGGACCCTTCTACCCCCTTAAAGATAAGAAAACCCTTTTTATTCCCTTATCTCTCCCCTCCCAAAAACCATGGAGGAGAAGGAGGAAGAAGAAAGGGAAGTAGAGGGAGTGGAAGAGGAATGAGAGGGGAAGGGAAGAAGATGGGAGCTATGCCAAAATGGTTGGCTGCCCCAATCTCCTTCTCTTGCTGTCCAGACAAAGAAGGAAGAAGAAGGTGAAGGAGAAGATATGGAGGTGACCTAGGTCTGGTTTGGACCCCTTAGTACAGTATTTGCAGCCATGGCTATTGAATTCCTGGTTTTAAACTTGAAACCTAACCCTTGGACACAAATTGAGACCAAACCTTGTAGGATCTTAGAATCATGAGGTGAGCCTAGGATCTAGTGACCCAAGGAAGGCTTAGACACCCCCTCCATGACCCTGAGGTGCTATGGAACTCCAAGCTTCAAGCTGGAGTTGCAGCTCTTTGAATTCTCGGATGAGACTGTCAGCGGATGAACGAATGGATCCATCTATTGTGGTACCGTTTGTCAGTCCACCCAGTGTAAGCCTTATGTAATGGCCTAAGCGGATGAAGGCATAGATTCACTCTATTTGCCTCCGCCCAGGGCCTGTTGCTCTCGGGTCTGTCTCAGAAATCGAATGGATGCAGGGGCGAACCCAAGATGAACATCTGCCCTTTAATCCACTCCCTTTTAGGAGTGTCTCAGGTGTTGAACAGATGCACGATCGAATCCAAGTGAGATGTTCCGCTCGTGGGTCCGCTCGCTCTGATTTTACCTTTTGGCCTGAACAGAGTTAGGGGCGGATTCACCTTTGCTGAGACCGCCCATTAGTCCACTCTTGCTGTCTTGATTGAAACTTGATTTTAACCTTGAGGGCCTCACATGGGACCCTTCTATACCTATTTTAATGATTTCTTTTGTATGTCTAGGCTGGTGCACCAGTGAGATTTATGTGAACCACACCGAATGACACCCGATGCCCGGGGAGATTCATGCCAATCACGTCGGGCTACACCTATGTTAGGTGAGTGGGTTCTGGGTGACTTTGTTGGGTTTGAATATTATATAATTTTTAATATTAAGCATGCTATGGTATATTTATAAGCATGGTGCGCATTGCATTTTATTCAATTGTGAACTGTTGAGAATGTGATAGTGTCAAACCCTGCCCCTGATTGACTGTAATCTTGACTGAAGGACAGGAACTCCAGACATGGTCTCTAAGAACACTGTGGAGTATCACTCCAGTGATTGAAATTGATGAAGAAAACTTATGTGGATCATCCTATATACCTGTCAGTAGATGGATCGCTGACCCTTACAGCTGCATAGCTCATAGCATAATGTACTGCCTGAACTCTAGGTAATCTCTCTCCTCTTCACAACTATGGGACCCACCTCTGGAAATGTGTGAAATAGACTCTAAATGACATGTGGGGACAAGGCCCTGACCTTGGGTCAAACCCCTGTGCAAGCCCACTGAGATTCAGCCTTGCTGAAATCTCTGGGCGATGCAGACATCACCCAGAGACATCGCCCAGAGTGTAAAACAGCATAAATAATTGATTTTAAATTATGGGAACCACCCATATTGGACATGGTCACCCTCCATAGGTTGAGGGGAGTTTGAGGGACCACCTCATACCCTTGGTTCACTGTGGACCCCACTAGTGTGCCCAGAATGACTGAGAATGCAGTAAAAAATGCATTTTCAAAAAGGGCCTTAATAGCCAAACAGGCCTTAGTATGGGCTGGGCCTAAAAATAGATGTACCTTAGGATCATTAAGAGCTCTTGGTACTATTCAAATCATGGGGGAAGTGAGAAGAAAGAAAAGAAAGAAAAGAGAGGAAGAAGAAGAAGAAAAGAGAAGGAGAAGAAGGGAGGAAGCAGCCTTGCCCTCTAAGGCCTTGGATTCAAGCAGCCCTACATCTGTTTAGGTATAACACCTCTAACCATACCTAGTGCTTTGATGAATCACTGCTGTCCTCTTGCTATCTCTGTGTATTTGATGGTTTTTTGACCTTGGCAGCCCAGAACAATTGGGAACTGCCATGGACTATCTCAGATCTACCATGCAAGCATGAAACATGGAAGATCTGAGGTTTTGGTAATGATTTTCACATCTGGTTATGCATCTGGAATCGAAACCAGACCTGTGCTTGGCTGTATTGCTTAGTTACACTGAAAATAGGCTGTTTGGAGTCCTGACTTTTTGTCCTGGCTACATGGAACCTAACCCTAGGTGGTAGCAGCTTTGGATTATCATTTTACATCTGAATCCAGCCTTGCATGTAGTTAAAACCAAGTTTGGTACCTAGAGAAATCGTGGGTTACTATTCACTAGGCTGTCTGGGCAACCTCTGGTAGCCAAGTTGTGGGCCTAGTTGAAAATCCACTTGGACCAATGCAAAGGATACCCCTGGGGGTCCAAAATGACCTAACATGCATTGGGAGAAGATCCATGCATTGCCCATGGTTCAAAACCTTGGAATCTCAGCCTGATTCCAGTTTTGCAATCTCTGGGCGATGCAGACAACGCCTAGAGACATCGCCCAGTGAATGGAAATTGACAGTTTTGCTGATCTGGCTAGGGGGACCTCAACCATTGGCGATGTAACTATATGGGAAGGTGGAAAATGACCTAAATGCCCTTTCCCATGTTTGTTCATAGGAAAAAATGCTTGGGAACCCAAGTGAGCCCCACAGGACTTGGAAACCCTGCCTATGATTGGTCCTGCAGCACTGCCAAGTTGGGGACAGTACTATAAGCCTAATGTTACCTAGGGTCAGGTACTAATACTATAAATGACCATTTTACCCCTAGGCCACCATCTCTGGATGATGTACTGGGACATAGGCCTAAGGCCCAGTGCAAGGCCTAGAGTATTCCAAGCGAAGACAAATTACACACCGGGTCAACCTAATGAGCTTAGATCAACTCTAGGACCTCCAGAAACAGGTTGAAATGTTAAAATGACAAATTCTTATTTATATCTAGGATTTGATCCCGCGCTCGAGGCCTACAGCCAGACTGCAGCCGAAAATGAATTTGCAACTGAGTTCTTAGAACCAGACCCAGGTGAGTGAAGTATTATCATATATATGCATGTGTAACTGTAATGCTATGCTGACAATTAAATTCTTGAATTATAAACGCTGTGTTATTTAATTCTGTTCAATTACTCAAATTACTACACAATGATTGTCTATTGATCAACACTGTGATTCTTATCTGATGATATTGAATGTTATACTAGATGTCGTAGTCGGCTTGAAAATGAGGCCGGTGGTAGCCCGTAGTATGGGATACGGTTGACACCGCCCGACTCATACGATGCCATATAGACATGGGGCTAGAGTTTCATCACCCGTGCTACGCACCCTTGCCAACAGGGGTTCATGTGTTGGATAACTGTGAGGACTACCATAAAACCCTAGAGGTGTTTACGCCGGGAAGCCTCAGCACAGCTAGGATGCCCCAAGGTAGTTTTGTCGGGAAGCCTCGGGCTAAAATCTTGGGAAGCATCGAAAGGTGAATTTTTGGCGAAATGCCACATATGATGATTATGCACCGGTTCGGGTGATTTGATATTAAGTCGGTTACCTCACAGGAGTTAATCCAGAGGATTGATCAAGCTGACCTGGGTAGGGAGATGCAGGAGCCGGCTGATCTTCTCTGACAACTCAATGGGTGTATCGCAGGAAGGGGAAACCAAGCCCACACCAGGGATACATGTATTGGGGATTGTAGTAGCACTAACCTAACTTAGCTGTATTGTTAGGTGGCTAATAATTAATCTGGACTTGCATATCATGTAGGATCATGTGGCTTGTGGTTGCATGTGCATTCATGATGATATGTTTCGCTCACGGGCTCAGTGGGTCTCACACTCTGTTATATATGTTTTTCTTTAGATGATTCTGCAGGTGGATGCCGCTGTGGCATGGACGCTCATTTCAAGGAGGAGAGCCCTGGTTATTATGATGAAATTGGTGTGGACCCCGATGGAGGTAGTGCGATGATGCATGCATTCCCGGTGGTCATTGATGAAAACTGTTAAGGAGTGCACTTGATGCTTTTTGTCACACCTGAAACCACCCCCTGGGAGGATAGGGTAGGTGACCCAAATTAGGTAACGACAATCCACCAAATCCCATGGATCTAGAAGCTGTGCTTACATTCATGGAACCACATTCATTCACTTTACCAAGGGCAAGATCAGAGTGCTATAAATTTACTACATAATACAATAATAAAAGGAAGCATAGTGATACTAGGAAATGATGATAATATTTACATAAGAAAGATTGTACTGCTACATTTCCCAACAACCCACAAAGTAAAGAATAAGGCTGACAAGAGTAAAACCAAAGATAACCTATACATATATATATATATACAGGGTGAGCATACTCTACCCCAAAAGGAAAAGAAAATAGAAACTACAACAGAACCACAGTCAGCACAGGGATAAACTCCTAACAAAAATAAAAAGGAGTCCCCAAGATAAAAAGCATCACGTGCACTCTTCAACGGTCCTCATCAATGACCACCGAGAATGTACGCAGGATCGGTATGACCTTCGTCAGGGTCCACACCAACATCATCATAATAACCAGGACTCTCCTCCTTAAGATGAGCCTCCATGCCACAGCGGCATCGATCTGTAAAATCATTTAAGAAAAATAATGTATAACAGAGTGTGAACCCCACTGAGCTTGTGAGCAAATCATATCATCATGCATACACATGCAACCACAATCCATATGATCCTACATGATATGCAAGTCCAGATTATTTATTAGCCACCTAACAATACAACTAAGTCAGGTCTGTGCTACTACAATCCCCAATACATGTATCCCTGATGCGGGCTTCTAACCCCTTCCCGCTATACACCCATTGAGTTATCGGAGAGAACCAGTCAGCTCCTGCATTCGTTCACCAAGGTCAGCCCGACCAGCCCTCTGTGATTAACCTGTAGGGCAATCCATTTCCTTTCTCTTTTCTTTTCATTTTTGGCTTATAGCCTGGCATATAGCTCATATTCACCATTCCGGTGTTCTATTCATTTCTTTTCATTTCTTTTCTCTTTTCACATATACATATGGTCACCCTCACAGGCATCCAACACCGAAGCCCCTGTTGGCAAGGGTGCGTAGCACAGGTGATGAAACTCTAGCCCCATGTCTATATGGCATCGTATGAGTCGGGTGGTGTCAACCACATCTCATTCTACGGTGCATCATCCAGAGTTAGTGCTCTAGGAGTAAAATAGTAATTCTTCATAGTTGTGCCTGACCCAAGGTCAGATTAGCTTCACAGTGCTGTCCACAACTTGTCTGTGCTGTAAGACCAAGCACAACAGGGTTTCCTTCACCTAAGAGGCCCACTTGGGTTCCCAAGCTATACCCACATAAGGACAGATGTGGGGAAGGGCATTTATGCCATTTTCCACCTTCCCATAGTGTCATATGGCCAATGGTTGAGGTCCCCAAAGCCAGATCAACATTTCTACAAAAAAACCTTCACTGGGCGATGGCTCTAGGCTTTGGGTGCATCACCCAGTGCAATGCCCAGAGTCTGCAAATCGACATTGGACTGAGCTCTCAAGGATGGGCTTTGTGGACAGTGATCAAAATTGATCCCCATGCATGTTCAGGGGTCAGGTAGCTCTAGGGTTGATCTTCATTTTGATCCAAATGGATCTTCCATCAGACCCACCATTTGGCTACCAGAGACTGCCCAGACAACCTAGTGAATAGTATCATAGGGTTTTCTCCAAACTTGGAATTCGATTTCAGCCACATGCAAGGCTGGATTCACACATGCAACACAGTTCTGCGGCTGCTACCACCTAGGGCTAGGTCTGTGCAGCCTTAGCTTGCATCCAGAGTTCCAAATCACAAAGCAATAGAGCATCTGGCAGTGCAGCTGTGCACAACCAGATTTGGCTCTATAGAACAGCAAACCAGAACTCTAAAATTGCATAAAAATCATAGATTTCCCATGCTCAAGGCTTGCATGGCAGATCTAGAGTTGTCTAGGGCAAACCCTTAGCTGTTCTAGGCTGCCCAGGGAGCAGAGAATCCACAAACACAGAGATGAAATGGAGGCAGCAGGTATATACAGGTATTTTTATACCTAAGCAGGTCTTGAGAGAGCTTGAACCAGCCTTGGATGGGGGTGGCAGCTCCTCCTCCTTCCTCCTTCTTTTCTTCCTTCTTCTTCCTCTCTTCTTACTCTCTTCTTTCTCTTCCTTTCTCTCCCACGAAATGAGCAATAGTAAGAGCTCTAAATGAGCCCAAAGCTCATCTATTTATAGGCCCAGCCCTCACTGAGGCTTGTTTGGCTGTGAAGGCCTCTTTTGAAAATCAATTTTTAAACTGATTCAGAGTGATGCTGGGCATACTAGTTGGGTCCACAGTGAACTAAGGGTATGAGGTGGTCCCTCAGACTCCCCTCTATCTATGGAGGGTGCCCATGTCCATGTTGGGTGGTTCCCATAATTAAAAACCATTAAAATATGCTGTTTCACTCACTGGGCGATGTCACTGGGCCTTGTCTGCATCGCCCAGTGCCATCGCCCAGAGAATTCCAACAAGCTAAAATTCAGTGGGGCTTGCACAGGGGTTTAACCCTTGGTCAGGGCATTGTCCTCACATGCCTTATAGAGGTTTTTACATACTTTTTCAGAAGTGGGTCCCACAGTTATGGGGAGGAGAGAGATTACCTGGGGTTCAGGCCATACATCATGCAATGAGTTGTAAATTTGCAAGGGTCTGCTATCTTAGTAGGCATGTAGGATGATCCACACATGATTTTCTCATCAACCCAAATCACTGGAGTGATACTCCATAGTGTTCTTGGTTGCTTGATCAGGGATTCCTATTCTTCAATCAAAATTCTAGTCAGTCAGGAGCAGGGTTTAACATTTCTCCCCACCTTACAAACATTTCGTCCTTGAAATTTGCTTACCTTACAATTCAAAGAGTTGAGGATACTTCTCTTTCATTTCTTCTTCACGTTCCTATGAAGCTTCTTCCATCGGATTGTTTCCCCATCGAACTTTCACAAAAGCAACGGTATAGTTACGGAGGTTATGCTCCTTTCTGTCCAATATCTCAGTAGGTTGCTCCTCGTAGGTCATATCCACATCCAACTGTCCAGGTTCAGTTGATAGTACATGCGTCGAATTGTTAATGTACTTCCTCAGCATCGACACATGAAAAACATCATGGATGCCTGTCAAAGATGGAGGTAGTGCCAGTCGGTATGCTATGGGTCCCACTTTATTGAGTATTTCATAAGGACCAATGAATCTTGGGCTCAACTTACCTTTCTTATTAAAACATAGCAATCCTTTAGTTGGAGATACTTGAAGGAATACTTTTTCTCCGATTTCAAATTCAATATCCTTCCTTCGATTATCTGCATAACTTTTCTCTCTTGACTGGGCTGCTTTGATCTTCTCTCTTATAACATCAACCTTATCGCAGGTCGCTTGTATCATCTCGGGTCTAAGATATTTCAGTTCACCAACTTCATCCCAATATAACGGAGTTCGATATTTTCGTCCATATAGGGCTTCAAATGGTGCCATGCCAATGGTGGAGTGATAACTATTATTATAGGCAAATTCCACCAGCGGTATGTGAGCATCCCAACTATCATTCATTTCCAAAACACAGGCTCGGAGCATATCCTCTAGTGTTTGGATGGTTCTTTTTGACTGACCGTCTGTTTGCGGATGGAAAGTTGTGCTAAGATTCAATTAAGATCCCAATGCCTTTTGTAAACTTCTCCAAAACCTTGAGGTGAATCAAGGATCTCTGTCAGACACAATACTGATAAGCACGCCGTGTAAGTGGACTATGTTTTCAATGTATTTGTGTACAAGCTTCTCCATTGGGTGACTTATCTTGATCGGTATGCAGTGTGTCACCTTCGTTAGTCCGTCTACAATCACCCATATCGCATTCATGCCCTTCCTGGTGTTGGGAAAATTTTTCACGAAGTCCATAGTTATCCTTTCCCACTTCCATTCAGGTATGGGAAGTGGCTGCAACAAAACATACGGTCTGTGTCTCTCTGCTTTTATCTGTTGACAGTTGAGACACTTGGACATGTATATTGCAATGGTCTCCTTCATTCCAATCCACCAATAATACTTCTTCAAATCCTTGTACATCTTTGTACTCCCAGGGTGGATTGTGTAGGGTGAGTTGTGAGCCTCCTTAAGGATTTGGTCTTGGACATCAAAATAGTCCAGCACGCACAATCTGTCTCGAAACTTCAGTGCACCATCTTGGGACAAAGAAAAGTCTGGGTCCTTATGGACACCTTGTTGTACTTCCCAAATTATCTTGGCCAACTCAGGATCTAATGGTTGCTTTGCAATTACAGGTCCATAGCTGCTAATTGCATAGCCGTTCCTTTGATCATGAGTTCCAAATCAAATTTCTAAGCTTCTTCTACTAATGGCTCGCTTACGATTAAGGAAGCGAGGGATGCAGTCTGAGATTTTCTACATAATGCATCCGCAACAATGTTGGCCTTACCAGGGTGGTACTGGATTTCACAATCGTAGTCTTTCACCAATTCCAACCATCGCCTCTGTCTCATGTTCAGCTCCTTTTGGATGAAGAAATACTTCAGGCTTTTATGATCGCTGAAGATTTCACTCTTTTCACCATATAAGTAATGCCGTCATATTTTTAATGCGAAAACTACCGCCGCCAATTCTAGGTCATGTGTGGGGTAGTTCTTTTTGTGTTCTTTTAATTTCCTGGAGGCATAGGCGTCGACTTTACCTTTCTGCATCAGGACGCCACCTAATCCTGTCCAAGATGCATCAGTGTATACCACCATTCCATCGGTGCCATCTGGAATGGTCAAGAGTGGAGCTGTTACCAATCGATTCTTCAATTCTTGAAAACTTTTCTCGCACGTTTCATTCCATTCAAACTTGGCTGCCTTCCTGGTAAGTTTTGTCATTGGTGCCAAAATCTGTGAGAAGTTTTCAATAAATCGTTGGTAATATTCGGCCAAACCTAAGAAACTTTGAATCTCAGTGACACTCTTCGGAGTTTCCCATTCGAGAATTGCTTTCACCTTCACTGGGTCTACTTTAATACCATCCTTGGTGATGATGTGTCCCAAGAATGCTATCTGGTGAAGCCAAAATTCACATTTACTAAACTTGGCATACAGTTGGTGTTCTCGCAACCGCTGTAGCACAAAAGTAAGATGCTGAGCATGTTCTTCCTCATTCTTAGAGTACAGTAGAATGTCATTAATAAACACTATGAAGAACTTATCCAGCACATCATTGAATACTTTGTTCATCATATCCATGAAAGCCACTGGGGCATTGGTTAATCCGAATGACAAAACCAAAAATTTGTAATGTTCGTATCGAGTTCGGAACACCATTTTGTGAACATCGCCGCTCTTGATCTTCAGTTGATGGTATCCCAACCTAAGATCAATCTTGAAGAAAACTCTTGCTCCTTGTAGCTGATCGAATAGGTCATTGATATGCGGCAACTGATATCAATTCTTGATAGTCAGCTTATTCAACTAGCGGTAGTCGATACACAGTCGCATACTACCATCCGTCTTCTTAACAAACAACATGGGTGCACCCCAGGGTGATACACTGGGTCGTGTAAATCCCTTCTTTAGCAGGTCTTGAAGTTAAACCTACAACTCTTTTAGTTCGATTGGCACCATCCAATATGGTGCCTTGGATACCGGT
Source organism: Telopea speciosissima (assembly GCF_018873765.1). Classification (NCBI taxonomy): domain Eukaryota; kingdom Viridiplantae; phylum Streptophyta; class Magnoliopsida; order Proteales; family Proteaceae; genus Telopea; species Telopea speciosissima. The sequence goes on along the minus strand of NC_057920.1, from coordinate 35,905,467 downwards.
GCTACACTAGGAATTAGATCAATCACGAACTCTATATCGCGGTCAGGCGGTAGCTGCGTTAGATCTTCTAGAAAGACATTAGGAAATTCTCTAACGACTTCTAGTTCCTCCAAGGGTTTTATCTTCACCTCCGTGTCTATCACAGTGGCCAAAAAGCCTTGGCATCCATCATCAAGCAACTTTCACGCCTGGAGGGCTGATAAGGTAACTCTCCTGGGTTTCTTCCTTGGTTCACTTTGATAGGTGAAGATTGACCCATCATTCATCTTAAATACTATCTTCTTCTCCGCACACAAGACGTTTACATGATAGTTGGATAGCCAATCCATGCCTAGTATCACATCAAAATCATTTATATCCATCTTTATCAATCGGGCGGTTAGTTTCTTCCCATAAATTTCAATCCGACAAGGGTCATAGACCTTCTTCAAGCTCACGACACTTCCTGTCGATGTGCTGACCACTTGCTCTTTCCCTGGACCCGTTTGATTGTTTGGGTTACCTATTGGCTGACTTGGCAATTGGCCAGCCTCCCTTCTGCTTATAGCATCAGCTAGTTGACCCAGTTGGTTCTCTAGCTTATTAATGGACTGAGTATGTGAGTGTAGCAGCTGTGTGTTCTGCTCGAGTCCACTTAATGCTTTTAGCACCTTTTCCTCATAGGATTGATTCTGTTGGGATTGAGGATATGGTGGTTGTCCACCCCTATGGGCATTAGATTGAACATTAAATGGTGGCCTATATAGTGGGTTTGGAGGGCTTTTAGGTACTGAGTTTCTCCATGAAAAGTTAGGGTGGTTTCGCCATCCCGAGTTATAGGTATTGGAAAAAGGATCATTACCCGGTTTAGGGAAACCTTGAGCCACTTGTACCTGTTCCTAAACAAATTCAGGGTATTGTGCAACCGAAGGACAGTCTATCACATAATGACTAGGGCTAGCACATAAGGCACAGGCTTCGGTCTGATTAGGAGGAGAGAAACTCATTGGGAAAGGGGACATAGAATGCTGTCCTACAGACATCAGATAGTCCAATTTCTTGGACAACATATCAACCTTAGCAGTCATCTCTACAGTTGGATTGATCTCATAGAGATCACCTTTCTTTGGTTGCCCTATGTGTGGAATCTCAGCCCGAGAGGCCGAAGCATGATGTTGGGAATTCTCACTAAGGGTTTCAAAAAGATCCCATGCTTCTGTCTCATTCTTGTGCATAAATGTTCCACCACAAGAGGAGTCCACCATCTGCCTATATCGGTAATGGAGGCCATCATAAAAGCACTGGACTAACTGCCATTTCGGGACAGTGTGGTGGGGGCACTTCCTAAGCAATTCCTTGAGTCTCTCCCACGCTTCATGAAATTGTTTGCCCTCTAATTGGGAGAAACTAGTAATGGCTCTTCTAAGGCTATTAGTCCGGCCAATGGGAAAATTGTTTTTTAAGAATTCCTACTGCATCCCCGCCCATGTAGAAATCCTAACCGAATCTAAGGAATGAAGCCAGTGTTTGGCTTTGTCCTTTAAAGAGAATGGGAATAAGAGTAACTTTAGGGCATCTTCAGAGAGGTTTTGAATTTTAACTGTAGAGCACACCTCTAACATCAAGATGCTTGTAAGGCTCCTCATTAGCAAGTCCATAATAGGATGGTAATATCTGTATGATGCTGGACTTGATCTCATATTGAGCAGCCTGAATGGCAGGCAGCTGAATACAAGATGCAGGGGTATAGGCAATTGGAGTGAAGTGCTCACTCAACGGCCTTCCTGGCTGATTTTCGTCACCCATTTTATTACTATTATCCTTAGGTCTAACCACAGATTGCTCTATTTTGAAGTCAAGGGCAGTCAGGTTGGGGTGCAAAGAACGTCGACCATGCATAAAGCACAACACAGGTTGAACATGCTAATTAAACAAAAATTAAAACTAGTAATTTAAAACGTGATAACTAATAAAAGTAAAAATCAGAACTAAAAGGAAAAAAAAAATAACTAATTTAAAACTAACGAAAATATTTACCTAGTGTTGGCGATTGCGCAATTCCACGTGCTGCCCCCAATGAATGGTTACACATAATAAAAATAAAAATCAGAACTAAAAAGAAAAAAAAATAACTAATTTAAAACTAACGAAAATACTTACCTGGTGTTGGCGATTGCGCAATTCCACGTGCTGCCCCGATGAACGATTACACATATGAGCTTAAGGGGTTGGGGGAATTAAAGTTAAACCTAAACACCCAATCTAACGTTGGAATAAAATAAAAAAATTACATAAAATAACCCTAATTACATAAAGTCTAGGAATTAAAAGTAAACCAAATGGACAGCTTGTCCTACTCGATCTACTCAGCTTCCTGCATAAACAAAGAGAATGTTAGGTATACTAAAATTAACCTAATAAAGAGATTATAAATAAAAATAAAAATTCTGCAATTATAAAATTAAAATTAAAACAAAGTAACACAAAACAACTCAATCAATCCTAGCAACCGTGCTTCAGTTCCCCGGCAACGGCGCCAAAATTTGATCGTGTCATTAACCGGTCAAAAATAAAACCTTAAACTAATCTAGCAAGTAACAAGTGAGGGGTCAATCTACGGGGAACTAGAAGGCTAAATTACTAAGATGATTAGGTGAAAGTGATGAAAATTAAATTGCAATAAATCTGAATTTTAAACTAAAAAACAAAAGAAACAAATATAAACTAACAACGCTGTGCAAATACGGGAGAAGACTATCTTTAGGGTTCGAATCCCCAATGGATAGCTATTCAATTTGGTTGCATGCTTCGGTTTATTATAACCATAGGCCTAATAATACCATAGAATGTAGGGCTCCTCCTAGGTATGGACTATCTTGATGAGTACTATCGTCCTTCGCTTCTTGGGCTTAGCACGCTTAGTTTGTTCAACTATAATCCATCATCGGTACAACCACATAAGAACCAAATACCATTGCTTGAATGAAAATAATGAATCATAGAAGTAGAATTTTCCAACTAAATACATCGATTAAAATCATCCAAATAGGGATGGGGTCTCAACATCAAGCAATCAAGCATACAAACTAGAATTTTAAATCACAAACACCATTAGTTCATCTACCCTAAAGATAGAAAGAACTTAGCCAATCATGGTGGAATGCGACAAAGGACAGCAATGGTGATGATGATCCATGAAGCTGGAACAGTGATCTTCCTCCTCTCCTTCTTACTAAACCCAAGATCCAAAAATAAAACAAAAAAGAAACAAAAGAAGAAAGATGAAATAAGAAGAAGAAGAAGAGAAGAGGGCATGGCTAATGGCTATAGAATCGAATGGGATACATGGATAGCCTGGTGCCTATGTAGCACTGAACTCCTCCAACCTGGTTTTCTCAATTTAGTCTCTGAAAATGCACTTTTTCTCCAATTATTCCCATATGCCGAAAAGACCCCTATACCCTGAAAAAGATAGAAAATACTCAAGGTAGCTCCATTCTAAGCAGACAAAATGCATAATTAAATGGGATAATTTCACACATAAATGTGTTCATCAGCTACCACCTAGGGCTAGGTCTGTGCAGCCTTAGCTTGCATCCAGAGTTCCAAATCACAAAGCAATAGAGCATTTAGCAGTGCAGTTGTGCACAGCCAGATTTGGCTCTCAAGAACAGCAAACCATAACTCTAAAATTGCATAAAAATCATAGATCTCCCATGCTCAAGGCTTGCATGGCAGATCTGGAGCTGTCCAGGGCAAACCCCTAGTTGTTCTAGGCTGCTCAGGGAGCAGAGAATCCACAAACACAGAGATGAAATGGAGGCAGCAGGTATACACAGGTATTTTTACACCTGAGCAGGTCTTGAGAGAGCTCGAACCAGCCTTGGATGGGGGTGGTAACTCCTCCTCCTTCCTCCTTCCTCCTTCCTCCTTCCTTTCTTCCTTCTTCTTCCTCTCTTCTTTCTCTCTTCTTTCTCTTCCTTTCTCTCCCACGAAATGAGTAGTAGTAAGAGCTCTAAATGAGCCCAAAGCTCATCTATTTATAGGCCCAGCCCTCACTGAGGCTTGTCTGGCTGTGAAGGCCTCTTTTGAAAATTAGTTCTTAAACTGATTCAGAGTGATTCTGGGCACACTGGCGGGGTCCACAGTGAACTAAGGGTATGAGGTGGTCCCTCAGACTCCCCTCTATCTATGGAGGGTTCCCATGTCCATGTTGGGTGGTCCCCATAATTAAAAACCATTAAAATATGCTATTTCACTCATTGGGCGATGTCACTGGGCCTTGTCTGCATCGCCCAGTGCCATCGTCCAGAGAATTCCAACAAGCTGAAATTCAGTGGGGCTTGCATAGGGGTTTAACCCTTGGTCAGGGCATTGTCCCCACATGCCTTATAGAGGTTTTATATACTTTTTCAGAAGTGGGTCCCACAGTTATGGGGAGGAGAGAGATTACCTGGGGTTCAGGCCATTCATCATGCAATGAGCTATACATTTGTAGGGGTCTGCCATCCACCTATTGGCAGGCATGAAGGATGATCCACACAGGATTTCCTCATCAATCCAAATCACTGGAGTGATACTCCACAGTGTTCTTGGTTGCTTGATCAAGGATTCCTGTCCTTCAATCAAAATTCCAGTCAGTCAGGAGTAGGGTTTAACACTTTTTATCTTGGGGACTCCTTTTTGTTTTTATTAGGAGTTTATCCCCATCTTGCTTGTGGTGCAATTTTAGTTTTCTTTTCTTTTTGGGGTTGAGTTATCTCACCCTATGTATATATATATATGTATGTATTTATTTCTTTTAGCTTTTGTCAGCTTTGTTTCTCTTTGTGGGTTGTATCTGGGTGGGAATGTTTCAGAACACTTTGTATATGTATATATCACCTTCATTCCCGTATCGCTATGCTTTCACTTTGTTTATTATAATTGTAGTTTATCTGCAGCACTCTGATCTTACTTATGGTAAAGTGATGAATGTGGCACCGTGAATGTAATAACTGCTTCTAGATCCATGGGATTTGGCGGATTACCGTTATGCAATTTGGGTCACCTACCTAATCCTCCCAAGGGGTGGTTTGGGGTGTGACAGAACTTAGTATCTGAGCGTGAGGCTCTTCTTACATTCACGGGATGCAGACTAGGTCTAATAAGTTACCAACATTAAAACATGTAATCAAGTAAAAGCTACAGGGGAGGTAAAAGTAATCAAAAGATAAATATGTAATATTTCCATTAGTTTAAAGACAACTGTGGCTGAGCCACTACATAAGCTTTAACTGATAGTACTACGTCCAGAAATTCACATAAGCTGACAAAAAAAAACTACATACATATCCAACAAAAAAAAAGGGGTACATAAGTTGTAAAAAAAAAAAAAGTTTGGACCACGTAACAGATAGTCTGGCTGGCTGAAAGGAACTACTTTGGTGGAGGCAAGTCGCTCGATGGAGGATAAGGCTGGCAAGAGTCAACACGGTAGAACCTGTCCCAAAAGTCCAGGCGCTGCTCTACAGATACCACTCTGCTCTCCAAAGATGAGAACCCCTGGTCCATCCTAGTCGACATGTTAGAAAGCTGAGTGTTGAGACCCTTGAACTGTGACATCACCTGAGCCGACTCCGATGGCCCTGGCACGTGCGAGCTAGTAGCACCCGTCGCTCCATAAGTAGGAAAATTCATGAACTGTGCACCAATGCCCTCAAAGTTGCCCTGCTCCTCGCCCTGAATATCTCCCTAGATGTCACCCTGCACCTCCTCACCATGCTCATCACCACCCTACATCTCACCTAGCTCCTCATCTCTCTGCTGCTCATCATCCTGCCCCATCATCTGCTCATCCTCCTATGGATCACCCCCTGGCACCTTCAACTTCAGTATCGAGGTCTTGTCAATAGGCCTGGATCTATCCCTCTCCACATACTCGCCCGCCAAAGGAACCTCGAAGTGTCAAAAGACTAAGGTAAGGAACTTCCCATATAGAAGGTTCCCATCAGATGGGTTCTGTGCATGATATAGCATGACCTAAAGTAATAGGTATGGGAGGTTTATGACTAGACCTCCTCTGTCTGCTCCAAATAGGCAGTAAGTGATATACGCTCTCATCATAGAAATGCTACCCCTATTATCACCCTTGGGGTAGATGTTGTAGGTCACACACCTACTAATAACAGGAGCACTAGGCTTGTAGGAAGCCTCTGATTTGGGTGTGCTCTCAGGCCCAGTCAATGCCTTGAAGACCATCCTCCTGGTCTCCAATGAGAACATCTCAGAAATGTCACACGGGGCTTGTAGTAACACCTCTCCCCAGTGTTGGGTAACCCCAAAATACCTGCTAGTGAGGCAGTGGTCAACCTGATATCTACTCCTTTCACTTTGCTCTCCAACCCAAACTCTCGTGCCCAGATGGCACCAAATTGCAGTAGAAGTACCGAACCATGTTGGGATAACAAGGTTCAGTAGGAGTCAACATAGAGGCCCAACCTAAAGTATTGAACCTAGTATACAGGTTATATTGATGGAAGTCATCCACCTAAACTACCCGACCATTGACTATCTTGGGGGACTTAAACTTGTCCCACTCCTTGATATGTTCATACCTAGAAAAGAGAAATCGGTCAAATTCGGGCTCCTCCGATGATGAATCATCCCTAGGAGAAGAGGGAGGCACCGTAGATGCTGATGATGATGAGTTCCCACTCTCAACCCGAAGCCTCTTCTGGGCTACGCTGTGCGATGACTTGTAGACATTAGCCTACAAGGAGAAGAAAAAAAAAGGGGGGGTTAGGGTTAGGGTTATGGGAAGATGATAAAACCCTAGCTAAAATAAGGAGAAACCAAGAAAAGATCTAAAGTAGTAATCATAACCAAGAATCTTACCTAAGCTTGCGTGGATTCACGAAAAAATCCGAGGAAATGTGAGGATTTGGTGTGGAAATAGTCACATTACCCTCCAAAGAGATGCCCTAGGTGTTTAGAGAATAATAGGACAAGAATGGTGTAAAATGGGCCCCTCTCGGACTGTTATACCTGTGCCCCGATTCTCTAGGCGATGGCACTAGGTGATGCATCCAACGCCCAATGACATCGTCCAGTGATTATTTTTCTGTTGTTTTTGTGTTTTAACACATGGGGACTTAAGTATTACCTAAAATAACCTCAATGGACATGGGAATATAAATTTTCATAAAATAATCATAATGGGTATAAAAAAAATAGAAATATAATAATAATTAATTAATGAAATGAAATGAAATAAATACAATGGTAACAAATAATCTAGTAGAGAGAATACAACACCTACTTAGGAATTTTAGTAAAACACACGGAAACGAGAATTCCTTACTTTTATGTTTAATTCAAGTATCTAATAATAGATAAATATATGTATATATATATATATAAGAATTAATGCATGTGTAAATAATTAAGACTATGTGCTTAATACTGTGTTGTATGAACTTAGTGGTGTGATGCAATGCAAATCCAAACATAGATATGTAGGTTTGTTGTAATACACATTTATGACGTGTAGTGAGCGTAGATCTTACCATACCCACAGTCTAGGTCAGCCAAGATTAGGATCTAATAGGTTGTTTAGTCAATCTGAGCCTTTAGACGCTAAAGTACCTCGAGCCAACCCAAGTATGTTCTTATTATTTATAGTCATTTAAATTCCAGTAGACGTGTGCTTAATTCTTTTAATTAAGTATAACCTGATGCTTAGAACCATTTTCCATGACAGGACCCATTACCTCAGCTAAGGCTGGAGACCCCAGCATCATGATCTATATTAAATAACTACGAGAGAGACTGAGATGGATACGACTAGTACTACCTCGAGCCGAGAACCAGTTGGACTTTTATCTAGCCCTTGCTGCTATTAGTGGACCAGGGGAACGAGATTTCTATCTAACCTTAGCCAAGGAAGTTAGAGCTGACATAGAGTACTTACTAGCGATGGAATTTGTGACCGGAAGGAAGTTGGAATTGCTTGCCTGTTAGACCAGGTAAATAATTAAAAGACTTTTATTTAAAATAAAAATTGAAGTCTCTCGTATAGTGTCATGCATAGCATATCATTACATAAAATGTTTAAGGAAGAGAACATAATAAATGAAAGAAACATCTCGTAACAGACAAAGAAGACATATCTAATAATATACCTTACTGGTGCGACTTATGAAATTCACTGGAACTATGGAATAGATTGTACCTGCAATAACTAGGAAATAACTGTTGACCTCGATGAGCAAAATTGGAATATTGAACATGCTCCTCTTTTCAGAGAAGCAACAATGGTCAACACAAGAAAAAGCTCACGTGGTGGTCGTAAAGGAAAACAACCTCGTGTTATACCGGAGGTTGAATTGCCAAATGGGACTGAGGCTTAAAATTTTGAAGCATCGGCTGTTTCGTTAGAGGCACCAGCGGCTGCACAAGCCACTGCTGCAGCACCTCAGTCAAATGTGGCAGCCGACGATGTAACTGCATTCATGACTACAATGATGCGGACCATGCAACAACAACAAGAATTGTTTGGTCAGATGTCTACGCGGTTTGCAACCATGATGCATGAGCGTGCGGCACCACCACCACCACCCAACTGGCCCGTACTATTTCCACCACTTGTGCCTCAACACTTAGCAAAAAACTCTACCGCCAAGGTTATGGAGAGATTCAAGAAACTCCAACCACCTGCGTTTTCCAAAATAACTTCCGAGGCAATGCAGCCAGAACGGTGTATTAGTACCCTAGAGAAGGCATTTGAAGTACTTGTGTGCACGAACGCACAAAAGCTGATATGTGTGGGTTATTAGTTACAGAATGAAGCCGAAGCCTGGTGGAAGGCTACTAGGCCCAATTTGGAAGCCACTCACTCAAATCCCACATGGGAGCAATTTAGAGAAGCTTTCTTCAAGAACTACTTCCCAGAGAGTTTCAGGGACAGGAAAGAAGCTGAGTTCATCGCACTGGTGCAAGGGACCAAGTCAGTGTTGGATTACCAACAGCGGTTTGAAGACCTATTTCATTTTTCTCCAGAACACTTGAAAGGGGAGGTTAGTAAGGCAAAGAAGTTTGAGAAAGGACTCAAAGCTGAGATTGGATCAGTATTATCAATCATTCTGGGACTATGCTCAAATGGTCGACAAGGCGAAGACGATGGATGCTAGATTTAAAGAGAAAGAGAAAGAGAAGGCTACTACATTGCCTAGGTTGAACAAAAGGCCAAATAATTTCCAAACTTTTGGGTGGCCAAATAAAGCTTATCGAGGAACAAGTTCAAGCCCTAATCCAACTCCGTATTATAGGCCGAAAGTGGGTCAAAACCCTTTTCGCACCACTTTCAATTGACCTGCTCAACCAGCTACGAGTCAAGCGACAATAGCAGCTTCGCCAGCCCAACTAGCAATAAGTCAAGTGAGCCAGGCCTCAACACCTGTTGTTCCACCCTATAAGTGTTACCTGTGCAACAAGGAAGGGCACATGGCTAAGGAATGTAGATCACGAGGGTATGGCAACAAGTTGTTGAATCAGCCCTACGCTAGACCTTTTCAGCCACGGGACAATCGGACTCGAAGAAAGGTGTTTGCAATGAAGAATGAAGAAGCTAAGGCAAACCCCGATGTATTAACAAGTAAGATTCCTGAACACTACTAAATTATAGGGAATAACTGGTTTACTCCATATAAGCTAAATTATAAACAAACCCAAGGTAACCTGAGTGTCTCAACCACACCTGCAAGAGTATTATTCGACTCGGGTGCATCCCATGTCAAGCCCTGCCCCTGGCTGACTGAAAATTTTGATTGAAGAACAGGAACCCCTGATCAGACAACCAAGAACACTATGGAGTGTTACTCCAGAGGTTTGGATTGATGAGAAAACCCTATGTGGATCATCCTACATGCCTGTCAGTAGGTGGATAGCAGACCCGTGCAAATGTACAGCTCATTGCCTGATATATGGTTTGGATCCCAGGAAATCTCTCTCCTCCTTATAATGGTGGGACCCACCTCTGTAAAAGTGTGTAAAATCTTCGATGGGGAATGTGGGGACAATACCCTAAGTAAGGGTCAAACCCCTGTACAAGCCCATTGAATTTCAACTTGCTGGAATTCTTTGGACGATGGCATTGGGCAATACAGCAAGGCCCAGTGACATCGCCCAGTGAGTGAAATAGTACATTTTTTATAATTTTTAATTATGGGGACCACCCAATATGAACATGGGCACCTTCCATGGATAGAGGGAAGTCTAAGGGACTACCTCATACCCTTGGTTCACCGTGGACCCCACCAGTGTGCCCAGAATCAGTCAGAATTAGTTTAAAAAACTAATTTTTAAAAGGGGCTTTATCAGGCAAACAGGCCTCAGTAAGGGCTGAGCCTATAAATAGGTGGCCTTGGGCTCATTTTAGAGCCCTTGACATATCTGAAATCCGTGGGAGAGAAGAGAGGGAAGAAAGGAGAAAAAGAAGAAGAAGGAGAAGGAAGAAGGAAGAAGAAGGAAGGGGGAGGTGTTGCCACCCATCACAGCTAGAACCGAGCCCTCTCTCAGCCATCTCAGGTATAAACATGTATGCCTATACCTGCTGTCCACATCTTTTCTCTGTGTTTGGTGTATTTCTGCTCCCTGGGCAGCCCTGAACAGCTAGTGTTTGCCCAGAACAGCTCCCATCTACCATGCTAGTCTTAAGCATGGAAGATCTATGATTTTTGAACAAAATTATAATTCTGATTCA
>NC_057920.1:35794579-35894647 GCF_018873765.1 Telopea speciosissima | reverse complement strand
AAATCATTACAAAAACCTCAAATCTTCCATGCTTAATGCTTGCATGGTAGATATGAGATAGTCCATGGCAGTTCCCAGCTGTTCTGGGCTGCCAAGGGTCAGAAAACCATCAAATACACAGAGACAGCAAGAGGACAGCCGTGATTCATCAAAGCAGTAGGTATGGATAGAGGTGTTATATCTGAATAGATGTAGGGCTGCTCGAATCAAAGGCCTTAGAGGGCAAGGCTGCTTCGTCCCTTCTCCTCTTTTTTTCTTCTTCTTCCTCTCTTTTCTTTCTTTTCTTTCTTTTCTTTCTTCTCCCTTCCCCTACGATTTGAATAGTATCAAGAGCTCTAAATGAGCCTAAGGTACATCTATTTATAAGCCCAGCCCATACTAAGGCCTATTTGGCTATTAAGGCCCTTTTTGAAAATGCATTTTTTGCTGCATTCTCAGCCATTCTAGGCACACTAGTGGGGTCCACAGTGAACCAAGAGTATGAGGTGGTCCCTCAGACTCCCCTCGACCTATGGAGGGTGCCCATGTCCAATATGGGTGGTCCCCACAATTTAAAATCAATTATTTATGCTATTTTGCACTCTAGGCAATGTCTCTGGATGATTTCTGCGTCGCCCAGTGCATTGCCTAGAGATTTTAGTAAGGCTGAATCTCAGTGGGCTTGCATAGGGGTTTGACCCAAGGTCTGGGTCTTATCCCCACATGTCATTTAGAGTCTATTTCACACATTTCCAGAGGTGGGTCCCACAGTTGTGAAGAGGACAGAGATTACCTGGAGTCCAGGCAGTACATTATGCTATGAGCTGTGCAGCTGCAAGGATTGTGATCCATCTACTGACAGGTATATAGGATGATCCACACAAGTTTTCTTCATCAATTTCAATCACTGGAGTGATACTCCACAGTGTTCTTGGAGACCATGTCTGGAGTTCCTATCCTTCAGTCAAGATTACAATCAGTCAGGGGTAGGGTTTGACATTTCTCCTCACCTTACAAAAATTTTGTCCTCAAAATTCACTTACCTTGTAGTTCAAAGAGTTGGGGACACTTTTCCTTCATTTCTTCTTTACGTTCCCATGAAGCTTCTTCTATTGGATTGTTTCTCCATCAAACTTTTACGTAGGCAACTGTGCGATTATGGAGATTGTGCTCCTTTCTGTCCAATATCTACATGGGCTGTTCTTCATAGGTCATATCCACGTCTAACTATTTAGGTTCAGTTGATAGTACATGTGTCGGGTTGTTGATGTACTTTCTTAGCATCGACATATGGAAAACATCATGGATGCCCAACAAAGATGGTGGTAATGCCAGTCGGTATGTTACGGGTCCCACCATATTAAGAATTTTATAAGGATTGATGAATCTTGGGCTCTACTTGCCTTTCTTATTGAAACGTAGCAATCCCTTCGTAGGAGACACTCGGAGAAACACTTTTTCCCCGACTTCAAATTCAATGTCTTTCCTTCGATTATCTGCATAACTTTTCTGTCTTGACTGGGCTGCCTTGATCTTCTCCCTTATGACATCCACCTTGTCACAGGTTGCTTGTATCATCTCTGGCCTGAGATATTTTCATTCGCCAACTTCATCCCAATATAACAAAGTTCGGCATTTCTAGCCATAGAGCGCTTCGAATGGTGTCATGCCAATGGCGGAGTGATAGCTGTTATTGTATGTAAATTCCACTAAGGGTATGTGGGCATCCCAACTATTGTTCATTTCCAAAACACAAGCTCGGAGCATATCCTCCAGAGTCTGAATAGTTCTTTTTGACTGTCCATCCATCTACGGATGGAAAGCTGTACTAAGATTCAGTTAAGATCCCAAAGCCTTTTGTAAACTCCTCCAAAACCTTGAGGTAAATCGAAGATCTCTGTCAGACACAATACTTGACAGGCACGCCGTGTAACTGGACTATATTTTCTATAAATAGCTGGGCAAGCTTCTCCATTGAGTAACTTATCTTGATTGGTATGAAGTGAGCTGCCTTTGTCAGTCCGTCTACGATCATCCAAATCGCATTCATGCCCTTTCTGGTGATGGGCAGATTTGTCACGAAATCCATAGTGATCCTTTCCCACTTCCTTTGGGGTATAAGAAGTGGCTGCAATAATCCATACGGTCAGTGTCTCTCTGCTGTTATCTGTTGACAAGTGAGGCACTTGGACACGTATATTGCTAAGTTCTCTTTCATCCCCATCCACCAGTAGTACTTCTTCAAGTCCTTGTACATCTTCGTACTTTCAGGGTGAATTATATAGGGTGATCTGTGTGCCTCTTTAAGGATTCGGTCTTGGACATCATAATCATCAGGCACGCACAATCTATCTCGAAACTTCAGTGTGCCATCTTGAGCCAATGAAAAATCTGGGTCCTTTTGGACTCCTTGTTGCAGTTCCCAAATAATCTTAGCCAGCTCATGGTCCAATGGTTGCTTCGCAATTATCTCCTCTTGTATCAACGGCTGTAGATCCATAGCTTCTAATTGTATAGTCGTTCCTTCGATCACGAGTTCTAGATCAAGCTTCCGAGCTTCCTCATATAACTGTTCGCTTACAACCAAGGAAGCGAGAGATGTTGTCTGAGATTTTATGCTTAATGCATCAGCAACAACGTTGGCCTTACCAAGGTGGTACTGGATTTCACAGTCATAATCTTTCACCAGTTCTAACCACCGCCTCTGTCTCATATTCAGCTCCGTTTGGGTAAAGAAATACTTTAGACTTTTGTGATCGCTGAAGATCTCTCTTCTCACCATATAGGTAATGCCGCCATATCTTTAACGCGAAAACTACCGCTACCAATTCTAAATCATGAGTGGGGTAGTTCTTTTCGTGTTCCTTTAATTGTCTGGAGGCGTAGGCAACTACTTTACCCTTCTGCATTAGGACGCCACCCAATCCTGTCCTGGATGCGTCAGTGTATACCACCATTCCTCTGGTGCCGTCCGGAATGGTCAAGACTGGAGCAGTTACCAATATGTTTCTCAATTCCTAAAAACTTTTCTCGCATGCTTCATTCCATTCAAATTTGGCACCTTTCTTTGTAAGTTTTGTCATGGGTGCCGAGATGCGCGAGAAATTTTCAATGAATCGTTGGTAATATCCAGCTAATCCCAAGAAACTTCGAATCTCGATGGCACTCTTCAGAGTCTCCCACTCGAGAACTGCTTTTACCTTTCCCGAGTCTACTTTGATGCCATCCTCGGTGATGATGTGTCCCTGGAATCCAATCTAGTGTAGCCAAAATTCACACTTGCTAAACTTGGCATAAAGTTGGTGTTCTTGCAACCAACAAAAGTAAGGTATCGAGCATGCTCTTCTTCATTCTTGGAGTACACCAGAATGTCGTCAATAAACACAATGACGAACTTATCCAACACATCATGGAACACTCTATTCATCATATCCATGAATACTGCTGGGGCGTTGGTTAACCCGAACGACAAAACCAGGAATTTATAATGTCCTTATCGAGTTCGGAACGCCGTTTTGTGAATATCATTGCTCTTGATCTTCAGTTGATGGTATCCCGACCTAAGATCGATTTTGGAGAAAACTCTTGCTCTTTGTAGCTGATCAAATAGGTCATCGATGCGCGGCAACGGATATCGATTCTTAATGGTCAACTTATTTAACTCACGGTAGTCGATACATAGCTGCATACTACCATCCTTCTTTTTCACAAATAGCACGGGTGCTCCCCAGGGTGATACACTGGGTCGTATAAATCCCTTTTTCGGCAGGTCTTGAAGTTGAACCTGTAACTCCTTCAGTTTGATTGGCGCCATCCGATAATGTGCCTTGGATACCGATGCTGCACCAAGAACTAGATCAATCGCAAACTCTATGTCGCGGTCAGGCGGTAGTTGTGTCAGATCTTCTAGAAAAACATCAAGAAATTCTCTGACGACATCAAGTTCCTCCAAGGGTGTTATCTTTGCCTCTGTGTCTATCACAGTGGCCAAAAAGCCTTGGCATCCTTCATCTAACAACTTTCGCGCCTGGAGGGCAGATAAAGTATCTTCCTGGGTTTCCTTCTTGGTTCACTTTGATAGGTGAGAACCGACCCATCTTCCAATTTAAACACTATCTTCTTCTCCGCACACATGACGTTTGCACCATAGGTGGACAACCAATCCATGCCTAGTATTACATCAAAATCCTTCATATCAAACTTTATCAACCGTACGGTTAGATTCTTCCCACAAATCTTAATCTGGCAGGGGTCGTATACTTCTTTCAAACTCACGACACTTCCCGCCGATGTGCTGACTACTAACTACTAACTCGTACCCGATGTCTCTCGGTTGATCTTTCATCCTACTCACAAAAGTGGTAGAAACAAAAGAGTGGGATGCGCCCGGGTCGAATAATACTCGTGTAGGTATGGTAGAGACACTTAGGGTACCTAGGGTTTGTATATAATTTAGGTTACATGGAGTAAACTAGTTATTCCCTATAATTTAGTAGTGTTCAGCAATCTTACCTGTCAATACATCAGGGTTTGCCTCAGCTTCTTCATTCGTCATTGTG
This sequence comes from Telopea speciosissima, assembly GCF_018873765.1. Classification (NCBI taxonomy): domain Eukaryota; kingdom Viridiplantae; phylum Streptophyta; class Magnoliopsida; order Proteales; family Proteaceae; genus Telopea; species Telopea speciosissima. Next base: position 35,890,109 of record NC_057920.1, on the reverse strand, counting down.
AACACCTTTCCTCGCGTCCGATTGTCCCGTGGCTGAAAAGGTCTAGCGTAGGGCTGATTCGGTGAGTTGTTGTCATACCCTCGCGATCTACATTCCTTAGCCATGTGCCCTTCCTTGTTGCATAGGTAACACTTATAGGGTGGAACAACAGGTGTTGAGGCCTGGCTCACTTAACTTGTAGCTGGTCGGACTGGCAAAGCTGCTGTTATCGCTTGACTCATAGCTGGTTGAACAGGTCGATTGAAAGTTGGGCGAAAAGGGTTCTGACCCACGTTCGGCCTATAATACGAAGCCGGATTAGGGCTTGAACTTGTTATTCAATAAGCTTTATTTGGCCACCCAAAAGTTTGAAAATTATTTGGCCTTTTGTTCAACCTAGGTGATGTCATAGCCTTCTCTTTCTCTTTCTCTTTAAATCTATCCTCCATCATCTTCGCCTTGTCGACCATCTGAGCATAGTCCCGGATATCCATGATTGACAATACTGATCCAATCTCAGTTTTGAGTCCTTTCTCAAACTTCTTTGCCTTACTAACTTCCCCTTTCAGGTGTTCTAGAGCAAAATAAAATAGGTCTTCAAACCGCTGTTGGTAATCCAACACTGACTTGGGCCCTTGCACCAGTGCGGTGAACTCAGCTTCTTTCCTGTCCCTGAAATTCTCTGGGAAGTAGTTCTTGAAGAAAACTTCTTTAAATTGCTCCCACGTGGGATTCGGGTGAGTGGCTTCCAAATTGGGCCTAGTAGACTTCCACCAAGCTTTGGCTTCATTCTGTAACTGATAACCTGCACATATCAGCTTTTGTGCGTCCGTGCACTCAAGTACTTCAAATGCCTTCTCTAGGGCACTAATCCACCGTTCTGGCTGCATTGAATCAGAAGTTATTTTGGAAAACGCAGGCGGTTGGAGTTTCTTGAATCTCTCCATAACCTTGGAGGTAGAGTTTTCCACTAAGTGTTGAGGCACAGGTGGTGGAAATAGTACGGGCCGGTTGGGTGGTGGTGGTGGTGCCGCACGCTCATGCATCATGGTTGCAAACTGTGTAGACATCTGACCAAGCAATTCTTATTGTTGTTGCATGGTCCGCATCATAGTAGTCATGAATGCAGTTACACTGCCGGCTGCCACATTTGGCTGAGGTACTGTAGCAGTGGCTTGTGCAGCTGCTAGTGAATTTGATGAAGCAGCCGATGCTTCAGAATTTTGACCCTTAGTCCCATTTGGCAATTCCACCTCTGGTATAACATGAGGTTGTTTTCCTTTACGACCACCACATGAGCTTTTTCTTGTGTTGACCATTGTTGCTTCTCTGAAAAGAGGAGCATGTTCAATATTCCAATATTGCTCATCGGGGTCAACAGTTATTTCCTAGGTATTGTAGGTACAATCTAGTCCATAGTTCCAGTGAATTTCATAAGTCACACCAGTAAGGTATATTGTTAGATATGTCTTCTTTGTCTGTTACGAGATGTTTCTTTCATTTATTATGTTCTCTTCCTTAAACATTTTATGTAATGATATGCTATGTATGACACTAAATGAGAGACTTCAATTTTTTTTAAAATAAAAGTCTTTTAATTATTTACCTGGTCTAATAGGCAAGCAATTCCAGCTTCCTTTCGGTCACAAATTCCATCGCAAGCAGGTACTCTATGTCAGCTCTAACTTCCTCGGCTAAGGTCAGATAGAAATCTTGTTCCCCTAGTCCACTAATAGCAGCAAGGGCTAGATAAAAGTCCAACCGGTTCTTGGCTCGGGGTAGTACTAGTCATATCCGTCTCAGTCTCTCTCGTAGTTGTCTAATATAGATCATGATGCTGGGGTCTCCAGCCTTGGCTGAGGTAATGGGTCCTATCATGGAAAATGGTTCTAAGCATCAGATTATACTTAATTAAAAGAATTAAGTACATGTCTACTGGAATTTAAATGACTATAAATAATAAGAACATACTTCGGTTGGCTCGAGGTACCTTAGCGTCTAAAGGCTCAGATTGACTAAACAACCTATTAGATCCTAATCTTGGCTGACCTAGACTGTGGGTATGGTAAGATCTACGCTCACTACACGTCGTAAATACGTATTACAACATACCTACATATCTATGTCCGGATTTGCATTGCATCACACCACTAAGTTCATACAGCACAGTATTAAGCACATAGTCTTAATTATTTACTATATATATATATATATATATATATATATATATTATTAGATACTTAAATTAAACATAAAAGTAAGGAATTCCCATTTCCGTGTGTTTTACTAAAGTTCCTAAGTAGGTGTTGTCTTCTCCCTACTTGATTATTTGTTACCATTGTATTTATTTCATTTCATTAATTTAATTAATTATTATTATATTTATATATTTTTTTATACCCATTATGGTTATTTTATGAAAATTTATATTCCCATGTCCATTGAGGTTATTTTAGGTAATACTTAAGTCCCCATGTGTTGAAACACAAAAACAGCAGAAAAATAATCACTGGACGATGTCTCTGGGCATTGGATGCATCACCCAGTGCCATCGCCCAGAGAATTGGGGCGCAGGTATAACAGTCCGAGAGGGGCCCATTTTACACCATTCTTGTCCTATTATTCTCTAAACACCTAGGGCATCTCTTTGGAGGGTAGTGTGACCACTTCCACACCAAATCCTCATATTTTCTCGGATTTTTCACGAATCCAAGCAAGCTTAGGTAAGATTCTTGGTTATGATTACTACTTTAGATCTTTTCTTGGTTTCTCCTTGTTTTAGCTAGGGTTTTATCATCTTCCCATAACCCTAACCCCATTTTTTTTTTCTTCTCCTTGTAGGCTAATGTCTACAAGTCATCGCACAGCTAGGAAGTCCGTAGCCCAGAAGAGGCTTCGGGTTGAGAGTGAGAACTCATCATCATCAGCATCTATGGTGCCTCCCTCTTCTCCTAGGGATGATTCATCATCAGAGGAGCCCGAATTTGATCGATTTCTCTTTTCTAGGTATGAACATTTCAAGGAGTGGGACAAGTTTAAGTCCCCCAAGGTAGTCAATGGTCGGGTAGTTCAAATGGATGACTTCCATCAATATAACCTGTATACTTGGTTCAACACTTTAGGTTGGGCCTCTATGTTGACTCCTACTGAACCTTGTTATCCCAACTTGGTTCGGTACTTCTACTGCAATTTTGTGCCATCTGGGGCATGAGAGTTTGGGTTGGAGAGCAGAGTGAAAGGAGTGGATATCATGTTGACCACTACCTCACTAGCAGGTATTCTGGGGTTACCCAACACTGGAGAGAGGTGTTACTACAAACCCCGTGTTGACATTTCTGAGATGTTCTCATTGGAGACCAGGAGGATGGTCTTTAAGGCATTGACTGGGTCTGAGAGCACACCCAAATCAGAGGCTTCCTACAAGCCTAGTGCTCGTGTTATTAGTAGGTGTGTGACCTACAACGTCTACCCTAAGGGCGGTAATAGGGGTAGCATTTCTATGATGAGAGCGTATATCTCTTACTGCCTATTGGGAGCAGACAGAGGAGGTCCAGTCATAAACCTCCCATACCTATTACTTCAGGTCATGCTATATCATGCATAGAACCCATTTGATGGGAACCTTCCATATGGGAAGTTCCTTACCTTAGTCTTTCGACACTTCGAGGTTCCTTTGGCGGGCGAGTATGTGGAGAGGGATAGATCCAGGCCTATTGACAAGACCTCGATACTGAAGATGAAGGTGCCAGGGGGTGATCCATACGAGGATGAGCAGATGATGGGGCAGGATGATGAGCAACAGAGAGATGAGGAGTTGGGTGAGATGCAGGGTGGTGATGAGTAGGGTGACATCCAGGGAGATATTCAGGGCAACGAGCAGGGTGACTTCGAGGGCATTAGTGCACAATTCATGGATTTCCCTGCTTATGGAGCGATGGGTGCTACTAGCTCGCACGTGCTAGGGCCATCTGAGTGGGCATAGATGATGTCATAGTTCCAGGGTCTCAGCACTCAGCTTTCTGACATGTTGATCAGGATGGATCAGGGCTTCTCATCTTTGGAGAGCAGAGTGGTATCTGTAGAGCAGCGCCTGGACTTTTGGGAAAGGTTCTACCGTGTTGACTCTCGCCAGCCTTATCCTCCACCAAGCGACTTGCCTCCACCGGAGTAGTTCCTTTCAGCCAGCCAGACTATCTGTTACGTGGTCCAGACTTATTTTTTTTTTACAACTTATGTACCCCTTTTTTTTTGTTGGATATGTATGTAGTTTTTTTTTTGGTCAGCTTATGTGAATTTCTAGACGTAGTACTATCAGTGAAAGCTTATGTAGTGGCTCAGCCACAGTTGTCTTTAAACTAATGGAGATATTGCATATTTGTCTTTTAATTACTTCTACCTCCCCTGTAGCTTTTAGTTGATTATGTGTTTTAATGCTGGTAACTTATTAGACCTAGTCTGCATCCCGTGAATGTAAGAAGAGCCTCACGCTCTGATACCAAGCTTTGTCACACCCCAAACCACCCCCTGGGAGGATTAGGTAGGTGACCCGAATTGCATAACGACAATCCGCCAAATCCCATGGATCTAGAAGCAGTTATTACATTCACGGTCCCACATTCATTACTTTACCATAAGCAAGATCAGAGTGCTACAGATAAACTACAATTATAATAAATAAAGAGAATGCGTAGCGATACAGGAATGAAGGTGATATATACATTTACAAAGTGTTCTGAAACATTCCGACCCAGATACAACCCACAAAAAGAAACAAAGCTGACAAAAGCTAAAAGAAAGAAATACATATATATATACATAGGGTGAGATAACTCAACCCCAAAAAGAAAAGAAAACTAGCACTGCACCACAAGTAAGATGGGGATAAACTCTTAACAAAAACAAAAAGGAGTCCCCAGGGTAAAAAGCATCAAGTGCACTCATCAACGGTCTTCATCAATGACCACTGAGAATGCATGCATCATCGGCACGACCTCCGTCGAGGTCCACACCAATATCATCATAATAACCAGGGCCCTCCTCCTCGAAATGAGCCTCTAAGCCACAGCGGCATCCACCTGCAGAATCATCTAAAGAAAAACATATATAACAGAGTGTGAGCCCCACTGAGCCCGTGAGCGAAACATATCATCATGAATGCACATGCAACCACAATCCACATGATCCTACATGATATGCAAGTCCAGATTAATTATTAGCCACCTAACAATATAGCTAAGTCAGGTTAGTGCTACTACAATCCCCAATACATGTATCCCTAGTGCAGGCTTGGTTACCCCTTCTCGCTATACACCCATTGAGTTGTCAAAGAAGATCAGCCGGCTCCAGCATCTCCCTACCCAGGTCAGCCCGATCGATCCTCTGGATTAACTCTTATGAGGTAACCGACTCAATATCAAATCACCTGAACCAGTGCATAATCATCATATGTGGCATTCCACCAAAAATTCAACTTTCGGTGCTTCCCAAGTTTTTAGCCCAAGGCTTCCCGGCAAATCTGCCCTGGGGCATCCCAGCTGTGCTAAGGCTTCCCGGCGTAAACGTCTCTAAGGTTTTACGGTAATCCTCACAGTTATCCAACACCTGAACCCCTGTTGGCAAGGGTGCGTAGCACGGGTGATGAAACTCTAGCCCCACGTCTATATGGCATCATATGAGTCGGGCAGTGTCAACCGTATCCCATACTACGGGCTACCACCGGCCTCATTTCCAAGCTGACTACGGCATCTAGTCTAACATTCACAATCATCAGATAAGAATCACAGTGTTGATTAACAGACAATCATTGTGTAGTAATTTGAGTAATTGAATAAAATTAAATAACACAGCATTTATAATTCAAGAATTTAATTGCCAGCATAGCATTATAGTTACACATGCATATATGATAATACTTCACTCACCTTGGTCTGGTTCTAAGAACTCAGTTGCAAATTCAGTTCCAGCTGTAGTCTGGCTATAGGCCTCGAGCGCAGGATCAAATCCTAGATATAAATCAAAATTTGTCATTTTAATATTTCAACCTGTTTCTGGACGTCCTAGGGTTGATCTAAGCTCATTGGGTTGACCCGGTGTGTAATTTGTCTTCACTTGGAATTCTCTGGGCCTTGCACTGGGCCTTAGGCCTATGTCCTGGTGCATCATGCAGAGATGGTGGCCTAGGGGTAAAATGGTCATTTATAGTATTAGTACCTGACCCTAGGTTACATTAGGCTTATAGTACTGTCCCCAATTTGGCAGTGCTACAGGACCAATCATAGGCTGGGTTTCCAAGTCCTACGGGGCCCACTTGGGTTCCGAAGCATTTCTTCCTATGAACAGACATGGGAAAGGGCATTTGGGTCATTTTCCACCTTCCCAAACAGTTGCAAGGCCAATGGGTTAGGTCCCCCAAGCCCAAGGCAGTAAAACTGTCAATTTCCATTCACTGGGCGATGTCTCTAGGCATTGTCTGCATCGCCCAGTGCATTGCCCAAAGATTGCAAAACCGGACTCAGGCTAAGATTCTAAGGTTTTGAACAATGGGCAATGCATGGATCTTCTCCCAATGCATGTAAGGTCATTCTGGACCCCCAGGGGTATCCTTTGCACTGGGCCAACTGGGCCCACCACTTGACTGCCAGAGGCTGCCCAGACAGCCTAGTGAATAGTAACCCATGATTTCTCCAGGTACCAAACTTGGTTTTAACTACATCTAAGGCTGGATTCAGATGTAAAATGATAATCCACATCTGCTACCACCTAGGGTTAGGTTCCATGCAGCCAAGACACGAAATTAGGACTCCAAACAGCCTATTTTTAGTATAACTAAGCAATACAGCCAGGCACAGGTCTGGTTTCGATTCCAAATGCATAACCATATGTGAAAATCATTACAAAAACCTTAGATCTTCCATGCGTCATGCTTGCATGGAAAATCTGAGATAGTCCATGGCAGTTCCCAGCTGTTCTGGGCTGGTAAGGGTTAGAAAACCATCAAATACACAGAGATAGCAAGAGGATGACAGTGATTCATCAAAGTAACAGGTATGGATAGAGGTGTTATACCTGAATAGATGTAGGGCTGCTCAAATCCAAGGCCTTAGAGGGCAAGGTTGCTTCCTCCCTTCTTCTCCTTCTCTTTTCTTCTTCTTCTTCCTCTCTTTTCTTTCTTTTCTTTCTTCTCCCTTCCCCCACGATTTGAATAGTATCAAGTGCTCTAAATGAGCCTAAGGTACATCTATTTATAGGCCCAGCCCATACTAAGGCTTGTTTGGCTGTTAAGGCCCTTTTTGAAAATGCATTTTTGATTGCATTCTCAGCCATTCTGGGCACACTGGTGGGGTCCACAGTGAACCAAGGGTATGAGGTGGTCCCTCAGACTCCCCTCAACCTATGGAGGGTGCCCATGTCCAATATGGGTGGTCCCCATAATTTAAAATCAATTATTTATGCTGTTTTGCACTCTGGGCGATGTCTCTGGGTGATGTCTGCATCGCCCAGTGCATCGCCCAGAGATTTTAGCAAGGCTGAATCTTAGCGGGCTTGCACAGGGGTTTGACCCAAGGTCAAGGCCTTATCCCCACATGTCATTTAGAGTCTATTTCACACATTTCTAGAGGTGGGTCCCACAGTTGAAAAGAGGAGAGAGATTACCTGGAGTCCAGGTAGTACATTATGCTATGAGCTGTGCAGCTGTAAGGGGTAGTGATCCATCTACCGACAACTATATAGGACGATCCACATAAGTTTTCTTCATCAATTTCAATCACTGGGGTGATACTCCACAGTGTTCTTGGAGACCATGTCTGGAGTTCCTGTCCTTCAGTCAAGATTACAGTCAGTCAGGGGCAGGGTTTGACAGATGACCTATTTGATCAGCTACAGGGCGCAAGTGTCTTCTCCGAGATTGATCTTAGGTCTGGATACCACCAATTAAAGATCAAGAGCAGCGATATTCATAAGATGGCATTTAGAACTCGATACGGACATTATGAATTCCTAGTCTTATCATTCAGGTTAACTAACGCCCCGGCAGCATTCATGGACATGATGAATAGAGTATTCCATGACGTGTTGGATAAGTTCGTCATCGTATTTATTGATGAGATTCTGGTGTCCTCAAAGAGTGAAGAAGAGCATGCTCGACACCTTACCTTCGTGTTGCAGCGGTTGCAAGAACACCAGTTATATGCCAAGTTCAGCAAGTGTGAATTTTGGCTTCACCAAATTGGATTTCGGGGCACATCGTCACCAAGGATGACATTAAAGTGGACCTAGACAAAGTGCAAGCGGTTCTCGAGTGGGAGACTCTGAAAAATGCCACTGAGATCTGAAGTTTCTTGGGTTTGGCCGGGTATTACCGCCGATTTATTGAAAATTTCTCATGCACGTCGGCATCCATGACGAACCTAACAAAGAAGGGCACAAAGTTTGAATGGAATGAAGCATGCGAGAAGGGCTTCCAAGTGTTAAGGAACCCACTGGTGACGGCACCCATTTTGACCATTCCGAATGGAATGGGAGGAATGGAGGTGTACACCAATGCATCCAAATCAAGATTGGGTGGCGTCTTAATGCAAAGAGGTAAAGTGGTCACATATGCTTTGCGACAACTAAAGGAACATGAAAAGAACTACCCCACTCATGACTTAGAGTTGGTAGTGGTAGTCTTCGCATTAAAGATATGGAGACATTACCTATATGGTGAAAAGAGTGAAATCTTGAGCGATCACAAAAGTCTGAAGTATTTCTTCACCCAAAAGGAGCTGAACATGAGATAGAGGCGGTGGTTAGAACTGGTGAAGGATTATGATTGTAAAATCTAGTACCACCCTGACAGGGCCAATGTAGTGGCGGATGCACTAAGCAGGAAATCACAAACTGCATCCCTCACTTCCTAGGTTGTAAGCGAACAGTTGTTAGAAGAAGCTCAAAAGTTTGATCTAGAACTCGTGATCGAAGGAACAGCTATACAATTAGCAGCTATGTCTTTACAGTCATCGATACGAGAGGAGGTGATTGTAAAGCAACCATTGGACCCCAAGTTAGCCAAGATAATCTGGGAGGTGCAGCAAGGAGTCCATAAGGACCCAGATTATTCACTGGCCCATGATAGGGCATTGAAGTTTCAAGACAGGTTGTGTGTGCCTGATGATTATGATCTCCAAGACTGAATCCTTAAAGTGGCACACAACTCACCCTATTCAATCCACCCTAGAAGCACGAAGATGTACAAGGATTTGAAGAAGTACTATTGGTGGATTGGGATGAGGGAGACCATAGCAATATACGTGTCCAAATACCTCACCTGCCAACAAATAAAAGCAGAGAGACACCGACCATATGGATTGGTGCAGCTGCTCCCTATACCTAAATGGAAGTGGGAAAGGATTACTATAGATTTTGTGACAAATCTACCCAACACCAGGAAAGGGATGAATGCAATTTGGGAGATTGTAGACCGACTGACGAAGGCAGCTCACTTCATACCAATCAAAATAAGTTATTTAATGGAGAAGCTCGTCCAACTATATATTGAAAATATAGTCCACTTACATGGCGTGCCTGTCAGTATTGTATCTGATAGGGATCCTTGATTTACCTCAAGGTTTTGGAGAAGTCTACAGAAGGCACTGGGATCTCAGCTAAATCTTAGTATGGCTTTCAATCCGCAGACGGACGGACAGTCCGAAAGAACAATCCAGACTCTGGAGGACATGCTCAGAGCCTTTGTCTTAGAAATGAACGATAGTTGGGATGTCCACATACCTTTGGTGGAATTTGCATACTATAATAGTCACCACTCCACCATTGGCATGGCACCGTTTGAAGCTCTCTATGGTCAGAAGTGTCGGACCCCATTATATTGGGACAAGGTTGGACAACGAAAATATTTTGGGCCAGAGATGATATAAGCAACCTGTGACAAGGTAGATATCATTAGAGAGAAAATTAAGGCGATCAAATCAAGACAGAAGAGTTATGCCGATAATCGACGGGAGGATATTGAATTTAATATCGGAGAAAAGGTATTCCTTCAAGTATCTCCAACAAAAGGATTGCTACGTTTTAACAAGAAGGGCAAACTGAGCCCAAAATTCATTGGTCCTTATGAGATTCTCAACAGAGTGGGACCCATAGTGTACCGACTGGAATTACCACCATCTTTGCAAGGCGTCCACAACATTCTCCATGTGTCGATGCTAAGAAAATACATCAACAACCCGACACATGTGCTCTCAACTGAACCTGAATAGTTGGACATGGATATGACCTATGAAGAGCAGCCTACGGAGATATTGGAAAAAAAAGAACATAATCTTCGTAACTGCACGGTCGCCTTTGTAAAGGTTCGATGGGGAAACAATCCCATAGAAGAGGTTTCATGGGAATGTGAAGAAGAAATGAAAGAAAAGTATCCCCAACTCTTCGAGATTTAAGGTAAGCAAATTTTGAGGACGAAATTTTTTTAAGGTGGGGAGAAATGTCAAACCTGCCCCTGACTGGCTGGAATTTTTTATTGAAGGATAGGAACCCCTGACATGGCATCCAAGCACATTGTGGAGTATCACTGCAATGGTTGAATTTAATGGAGAACCCCCGAGGGATGTACTCAGAAGATGGATTGCAGATCCTTGTAGTTGCACTGCCCACAGCATAATGTACTGCTTAGACTCCAGGTACTCTCTCTCCTCTCCCTGAATGTGGGTCCCACCCCTAAAAATAGATGCAAAAGGGCCTAGGTGAGGTATAGGTATAAGGCCCCAACCTTGGGTCAAACCCCTGTGCAAGCCCAAGGTGAAACAGCCTTGCTGTATTCTCTGGGCGATGCACACATCACCCAGAGACATCGCTCAGAGTGGGAAAATGCATTATTTTAATCTGTAGATGTCTGGGGACCACCCATATTGGACATGGACACCCTCCATAGGTTGAAGGGAGTCTGGGGGACCACCTCATACCCTTGCACCCCTGTGGACCCCACCAGAGTGCCCTGGATGACTGAGAATCAGCTTAAAAATACATTTTCAAAAGAGGCCTAAGCAAACAAACAGACCTTAGTGGAGGCTAGTCTATAAATATAGGACTCAACCTCATTTTAGAACTCTAAATCACTACTAAAACCGTGGAGAGAAAAAGAAGAGAGAAAAGAGATAAAAGAGAAGGAGGGGAAGAAGGAAGGGAAAGAAGAAAAGAGAAGGAAGAGAAGCAGTCCCTGCCTCCAAGCTTAGTTCCAATAGCCTACTTTGCACATTCAAGGTATGAAATCATACCTTAAACATGCTGCCATAATGCTGTTACTGTTCACCTCTTTGATCTTTGTGGTTTTTGGATGGGTTTTGGTCATGGTTTGCCCAAAACACTAAGAGGTTGCCATATATGGCTTCAGATCTAACATGCAAACATGTTGCATGGAAGATCTGAGCCTTGAGACAAGATTTTGGTTGTTGTTACCTACCTGAGATCAAAATCCATGCTTGTGCTAGATTGCACTACACTGTTGCATCAAGAACAGGCAGTCTGGGCTCAGATCTGTGTGCCCTGGCTGCATGCAGCCTAGCCATGAGTTGCAGCAGCCCTAGATTGCCCTAACACATGTGAAACAACCCTTGCATGCAGCTGTAGACACCTAATTTTTGTCACCCCCCTGGCGATGATGATACATGGAGGATCGGCGACTTCCGTCTCAGACACAAAGATAAGAAAGATGCATAGGCTTGGCCCATGCAAAGCCCAAAAACAAAATAATGAAGAGAGTGTGTGGACTTGGCCCATGGAAAAGCCCATTGGTGCCAAGTCCATAAGGGGGTGCCACATGACATCTAAAGGGAATAAAAAAGAAGGGTAAAAAAAGAAAAAAACAATAAAATCTAAACCTATTAAAGGGGAGGGTAAAAAAGGAAAATAAAAAAAGAAAGAAAATGTAAACCTAAAAAGGGGGAGGGTAAAATAGGAAAGCCATCTAAAAGAAAATCTAAATCTAAAAAGGTGGGGGTAAGATGGTAAAAACACCTGAACCCTAAAGTGGAAGGTGGGAGGTTTAAAAGAGAAAAGAATTTTCTAAATGTTGGGGGGATAGCCATCATTCACCAGGGGATTTCCAAAGAGAGAAAGAGCCCAGAAAGAGAGGAGGGTCAGGAAAGAGAGGAAAAAGGAGAGGAGATGCAGTGAGGCAGAAAAATAGGAAAAAACAGAAAGAGAGAAAAAAGAGAGGAGAAAGGATTAAAAAAGAAAAGAAACAAAAAGAAATGGAGGAACCCGTCTGAGACAGTGAAGCCGAGACTTCTTTGAGCCGGAGAAGACACTCAGCCAGTGCAATTCTTCTTCTTCTTCTCATTTTCATTTTCTATTTTCTTCTCTTTTGCCCCTTACTTCAGCCATGGTTATCATCCTTCAGTGACCATTATGATTGCAACTCCAATAGAACCCATCGGATTACCTCCGTTCTTCTTCCATTTTCCAAATTCTTTTCACTCATCATCGAACCCACTACTCCCTAAACCCAGCTACTCGCCACCATCAATGAAACTCACTCACGCCACAATTAAACCCATCTTTGTTTTTTCCCTCCTCTCCTTTACTTCTTAACTTTTACTTAAAAGCCTATTAGCCAATTTCTATTTTTGTGAAACCTATCTTTGATTTCATTTCCACCGACCCATTCCATTCATCATTTCTTTTTATTTTTGTCCAATCCTAAGACCACTAACATCAGAAACCCTTGCATTTCTTCCATCTTTGGTGAATCTGTTTGCGGCCCAAACCACCTAGTTCCGATTTGGTTGGGCCAGGTGAGGACCAAGAGTAGGCCATCAGCATTGGGCCAAAATCAAGGAGGAATACAAAGACGTGGTTGCACCCTGGCAGTTAGAGGGTGGCCCACGTGGCAGAGGCACGGGTGGTGCCAGGCGCAGATCTGCGTCTCGTAGGGAATGAGATTGAGGACAACGTTGGTGGGGCCCGCCATTGCTGTAACAGTTGGAATGAGAGTAGGGCTGGTGGCTTGCGTGGCAGCACCTAGTTGGAGCTTAGGAAGCATAAGCGGAAGAGGATGGTCTTGGAGGGAACGGTTGCATAGGCTGATAACTGCCAAGGCTTATCCTATATAAGGAGGGAGGCTTATCTGTGGGGGAGAGACACAAACATCTGACAACTAGCACACTTCTTTATTTTGTTTACTTCATTCATTTATTGCTTTGTTTATTGCCTTTCTTTATCGGTGCTTGTTATCAATTGAGATCGAAGGGATGTACGGTCACATACTAGGAGCCGCAAGAGTGAATCCATGGAGCCCACACTTGTATCTGGTATGATTGATTGATATAATTTCCATTTCTGTCTCATTATTGTTTGTGTTTCAAATTACTTTTGGTCATTCCAAGGTCTGTGGCATTTCGGGTTGTAGTCCGTAGTTGTTGGCTTAACCCAAAAGACCTTAGAGCTACTTAGGTAAGAGGGAAACCTACTAGCCTAGTAAGCAGTCAGATTAGGCTATTTTCGGCCTCGTTTGAACCTGGCAAAGGTTTTGGCACACCCGCATTATTCGCACTACAAGTATAACCCCACGTGTGAGTGCTTGGGAGTTTTATCACCAACACATTTTGGCATGCCCAGTGGGACCCTCATAAGCCAATGACTGCTATGGCCAAGCAAAAGAAAGGACCAGGACGTCCTCGTATCCAAAAGGAAAATATGGTGGATGAAGAAATGGAGAATCCTACGGCGGCTGAGTTTGCAGACCAAGCCGGGGACCAACCATACGGTTCACATGGCACCAACGCCAGCCATGACTTAGCACATCAGCTGGCAGTTATGGTGCATGATACTGTAGACCCCCTCATGGGTAGTATACAACAGCTTGTGGACGTCTTTAGACCCATTTTTGATGATTTACGCCACATGATGGCTGCGGTGGATAAGTCTGTAGCTAGTCAGTAAAGTCAGTTCGACGAATTCCGTGAAAGCCTTGTTGCCCTGAGGCAGCAAGCCACACCAGGGGTAAGACTGAACACCACGGTCACACCACCTGATGGGACTGCAGCAGGGGCCGAAGGTATTGGACTAGAGGTGGGCCATATAGGATTACCGGCTCAAGCTGCACTTGGCGGCAGTTTGAGCCAAAATCCCATTGTTGGGGAACGGTCTAGGGTCAGTCTGCCAGTGACAACTTTCATCAATCCCCCACCCGGCGTCCCCAACCCGGTGGGGGGCTGTGTGGCCAGTAGCCCTCCTACAGGCGTCCAGGGGGCGCTAATCAGGCAATAACCCTAGGGGCAGGCCATGCGCCCATAGCGGTTATCCCAGCGGCACTGTAATGGCCAGCAGCTACGAGTGCTGCCCAGACAGGGGGCATCAGGTCCATCCCGGGGTCCAGTAACACGGCCGCCACAGGCCAAATGCTATTTCTTTCGGGGGATACCCCCCTCTAGGACGTGGCAGTGCGACCACCGGAGTCCCTAGGTACAGACCCATAGGGACGAACATTAGGGAGTGTATACCCAAATTCGAACCAAGGCCGAAGGCGTTCCCAAATGGTCAGCCCGGTCTATCTTACCCTGGTAACCCATGGCCGCTAGACGCGGCGGGGTATCCAGCCGCTCAAGGGGTACCATTGATAGTTGATAGGGGAGAACTGGCCAGGATCATCCAAGACAGCATTAATCCCTTCTATAGGATGACCCCACGTCCTGCATATAGGAAGCCCTACCCTGAGTATTTCGATACAGTGGACCTCGGGAGGAATCCCAAGACCCTAGAGTTCACCAAGTTCTCAGGTGAGGATAAGGTGTCCACTGTCGAACACATAGCCCGCTTTATGGTCCAGTGTGATAATTTGGGTGGACTAGGAGCGGCCAAGCTCAGGATGTTCCCCAACTCCCTTACAGGATCGGCCTTCACTTAGTACTTCAATTTACCCGCCAATTTGGTCTAGAGTTGGCAGGCAATGGAGGGCCTCTTTCACACTCAGTTCTACCGGACCGAGCCTGAGATCACCATAGGGGACCTGGCCAAAATGACCCAGGAGCCGGGTGAGGCTATCGAGAGGTTCGTTACCCGGTTCAAGATGGCCAAATACAAATGTTTGACCACTTTGCCCGAGGCTGAATACGCAAGGATGGCCTTGGGGGGACTCAGTTTTGAGCTCCGAAAAAGGTTTGCCGGTTAGTACTTTGCTGACCTCGGTCATCTGGTGCTGCAGGCCGCGTCGTATGAGCAGCTCTTAAAAGAGGAGGGTCAGCGAAAAGCGGCCTCTATTGGAACATATTATTAAGATGTAGCTAGCCACACCTTCCTGCTGTTAGGAAACACTGAGCAAAAATAGGTTGACTACGTTGAGTTTGAGGTAAACGCTACAAAAATCATAGAAGGAAAACCCTATGTATATAAGGCTCTGGCCAGGCCGAATGATCAGGCCAAGCAGACCGAGCCATCCAAGGCTGCTCCTCAGAGGACCTTTAATTCGAAGGTGACATACTCCTTCGACATTTCAAAGGCCGAATTGATCTTTGACCAGTTGCTCAAGGATAAGAAGATTAAGTTGCCACCAGGGCACCAGATACCGCCCAGTCATAAGCTAAAAGACCAGAAATACTATAAGTGGCACCACACTCGCACCCACGCTACTACTAACTATGTGGTTTTACATAATGCCTTGCAGAAAGCAATTACAGATGGACGTTTGTAATTCCCTTGAAAGGAAAAGGGGGTCATGATGGTCGATGAAGACCCTTTTCCAGTCAACATGGTCAGCGTTGACTTTTTAAGGATGGTCGGACCAAGGGAGGATGTAGTGCCAACTATGAGGATCGGGCAAGGGAGCCATCCACACAAGCCGAATCTAGCGGCATGATCTTCAGGATCTCATTTGAGCCCATGGGCCACTCCTTTCCGCACCTAGGCCAATAGCGGCCGGGTAGCTAACAATCTGGGGGATGCATCGGGAAAAATGGCACAGGTGTGCGTGGCCCCACCTGAGCAACCCAGGGCACCTATCATGGGCTGGTCCAGTAATGTGCTAGCTCGATCTGAAGAGCAAGACAGGGTCCAGAGACGATGAAGGAGGGGCAGACGGCCCATAGTGAATCCCTGCTATGAGTTTAGTCTGTAAGAGGAACCAAGAGAGGCAAAATGGACTTGAGACTGGCACACCCAAGCTGAGTGAAGCACCAAGGATCCACTAGGGAGTCTATCCCAGTTGCAGTCGCTCAATCAAGGGACGATGAAAAAGAAACAAAGCTTGGTCAAGCCGAGCACTGTCTAATCAGGACACACAGTCTTCCCTCGGGGTACGAGTGGAGATTAATCTAGCAGACAGGAGGCCAGTTCCTTATCAGGCATCACACACTTCCAAGCCATCCGCCAAAGACTGGCTTGGGAGGGCTTCAGTAAGGAGGTGTTTGATGTATGAACAGTACGAACTTGGCTACTCGATCTCAGAATACTCTGGATGGGAGGCCGCTCACCACCAGGAGGGCCACAGGCCCAGGATGGTTGTTCCCAAGACAGATGAAGAATGATGGAAGGTTGCAAGGCATCCAAAGTTCCTGGCTAGCCCTGATCCAGCTCGCCTGTCCAAAGCATAGAAAAGAAGATGACAGAGAAAGAGGGCGGCCCAAAGATGGCACCAGCAGGCCCAGACCAATGAGGGTCATACTAGAGGATTCCCCCAGGTCCAGGTCGAAGAGGGCATAAGCTCTGAGGTGTAGAGCCAGGTGATCAAAGGGGCATTAGGGGCAAAAGAACCAGACAATGCCATAGGCAGAGAAGGAGCTCTGAAGCTAGAGGTGTCAGACTACAAGACCGAGGACAGTGACCCTGAAGTCTTCGGAGATATAGTGACAGGTGCCAGCCCAAGAGTTGACAATACGGACAACAATGGCCCCATCCATTCACTAGATATCGACTTCGGGGGTGTTGTGTCGAGAAATCGCTCAGCGGTCCTTCGAGTGCCGTAACCTGCAAAAGACCCTGGATGACAAAGGAGAACCGGTGTGGTTCCGACCTAGGACTCTCCGATGCCTAAGTTAGATCTCCCTGAGTAAACAGATGAGTGAATAGTAGAATTTAAGATCAGTTAAGTTGTCTCCTGATGGGGCTGTGTACCTTTCCTTTTATAGTAGTCTATGGCGGTGTGGAGAGTCCTAGTTGATGTAGTGTGGCCTTCGTGGTGGATAGAGTCATTGGGCATCAGGGCTCATCCTTGATTGGTTGTCTTCCCATGGGTCATGGTGTCCTTGATAGACTTGGTATCCCTGATGGATAGACTATAGATAGATTCTGGGTGTTTGAGTCCATTGTGGGTACGTTGACTAATAGGCGGTGGTCTAGAGTTCTGGAGACAGTGTACATCTTGCAATTGGAGGTGGGGGCTAGAGTCCGTTGTGTCTATCCATGTGCACAAGGTCCACGCCAAAAGAGGGGGGTTTGCCCAAGGGGAGCTTGCTCAGGGGGAGTTCCCCCAAATGGGGGAACTCGCCTAAGGGGGAGTTCGCCCAAGTGGGGGAGCTCACCCAAGGGGGGTTCGCCCAAATGGGGGGTGTTTACCCTGCCTTGCCTGGTCTCACCACGTGGCGGTCTCCGGTTGGTTAGTTTTGTTTTGGGGTTCATCATTTGCCCCCCACTCTCTTGGAGTGGAACGCTTAAGAGAGTATTTCTTAGGCTTGTATACCCCTTAAGGGGTTCTCGGTGAATAATCTTCTCTTCAGGGCCCTACTTGTAAATTATTCGATGAGGGGGTGGTTGAGGGTTCAAACCTCCCCTCCCTCACTTTTGCTATTTTTTCTCTTTTGTTTTTTTTTTTCTCTTATAGATATATACCCTTGTCTTCTTCTTTCTTTTCACCTTTTCTCTTCCCTTGCTTTTTTCTTCTTTTCTCTCTTGCTTTTCTCTTCTTCTCTCTCTTACTTTTTGAGTCTCCCCCTTTGCTTTGCTTTTGGCCTTCACTTTTTGTCGCCCACAAGGTGTTTGTCCTTTGGTGGCAAAGGGTGATGTGACCTCCTGTTGTTTATTGGCTACTCTTTCTTGGCTTCTTCTAGCTCTTGGGCCTTGGTTAGTCTCATGGCACATGTGGTTTGGTGCTTGGCCGTTGCTCCATGCACATGCCCCTCCTTAGTTCATGTCTAACTTGCCTTGACCGCCCTTTGCTTAGTGCTTAATCAATGCATGTCCATTGGCGCTCGTCCGTGGTCCTTGTCCGCTGCCTTCACTTGGTTGTTCACGTCTGCCCGTGGTCCTCGCTCACGGTCCTCGCCCATTCGGGCGTGCTTGCCCATTCGTGTCCTTCGCGGTCCTCCTCTTTGGGTGTCGATCCACCCCTACTTGGGTATCCTCGAATCCTCGATCCTCTTCTATTTAGGTGTGCTCGATCCACTTCTACTTGGGTGTGCTCGATCCACTTCTATTTGGGTGCGCTCAATCCATTTCTACTTGGGTATGCTCGATCCACTTCTACTTGGGTGTGCTCGATCTACCCCCAGTTGTATCGGTAAGAATACACACTTTATTTTTATTTTTTTTTTGGTATTACCCTATTGAGTGATGGGTTGCGAATATTGCTGGTTGCAGGTTGACATCCCTTCGCCTGTGGTTGGTTGCTTGACTTTGGGAGGTCGTCACTCTAAGTAAGTAGCCAACTTGCTTTTTTTGTATGTCCATGTCTTCATCTAGTCATTTCAACCTGGCCATAGTTGTGGTTGGGTCCCCTTCCCAGGAGTCCTCTTCTGCGGATGCTTCCCTTCCATTGTCTCCCCTTGTCGCTAGGGATGAGGAGGAAGAGGTTTCTATGGATACCCCTCGTAGGGGTCGTATTAGGGCTTCCAAGGCCTCCTCTTCTGCCGGGGATCCTGGGAGCAAGTCAGCCCATTCTCTTAGCATCGTGACCCCCTCTAACTTGGTGTCACTCCGTCAAAAATTCCATATACCATCTGAGGTCGTGCTTCGCACCCCAGGGCCCGATGACTGTGCCTATTCTCACCGGGCGGATGAGGCCTACCTCTACTATATTTCTTTTGTCCATGGCCTTCGCTTCCCCATCCCCCGCTTTGTGGAGTTGGTATTGGAGCATTATCACCTTACCCCTAAGTAGGTGTTGCCCAACTCTTGGCATGCGATTTTGGGCTTTTATATGTTCTTTACCCGATTGGGGCGTGCTGCTACCGTCCCCCTATTCTCGTATTTCTATGTGCTAAAGAAGGGGGAAGGCAGATGCTATCACTTCGTACGTCACCTTCTTAAGGAGTCCCTTACTTCCGTCGATCCTCTTGTGGGGATCACCCATTCGGTGCAGATGTGGAGGGACCGCTTCTTTTTTGCCTTGGTCCCTCAATGCGTACTACGGTCTACTTGGAAGGTCGTTGATGTCAAGAGTGTGAACCTACCCCTTGAGTTGAGTGACTTTGAGCGTGAGCCCCTCCAACGGTGTCAAGGATGCGACCCGTTTGATGTCCATGAGTTGGATTCAGAGGCCTTCTTATGCCTTTGGAAATTGAGTCCGGGTAAGATGCTTGGCTCCTTTGGTATTTGCTTATGTACCTTTATACTATGTGCCTATTGTCTAACCTGTTTCATGTTTCTTGATTGGATGTTGTTGTGCAGTGGATATTCGACTAGACCTTAGCGTCTTCCGCTCGGACCTACGGAAGAGGGGTGCTCAGTCTGCCCCCCCTGGGGTTGGTTGTGCGGCTTCGTCCGCTCCTACTTCTTCTCCTTTCGCAGTGGTTGGGACCAAGCGGAAAGGTGGTCCTAATCCCTCTGGTGCGACGAGGACTAGTCCACGCATGCTTCTTCCCTGGATGTCTCCTCCCGCGTTCACGTCTAGATCTGTTGTTCCACCCCCCTCTAAGGGCAAAGGGGTGACTCCTTCTTCTATTGACGCTAGTGTAGCCCCTCCGACCTCCTCCCCTTTGGTGCTTCCTTGGCATCTTTAGGAGGGAGCGACGTTGGCTAGTCGTGGTGCATGGCGGGAGTGGCTAGACATGGGGAGGCTTCCTGCGGAGCATTCTGTTGTTCAGGGATTTAGTGATGCCTTCCTGTCGCAGAGCCTTTATCAGGACCTAGCTTCTGTGAGTCATTCTTCTTTGTCTTTACTTTTTGTGTCATTGCTTCTTTTGTGCTTATGAATGTCCTTTGACTGCCATGTTGGTTGCAGGTCCAGCACTGGGTCACAGCGGCGGTGCTCCATCTAGAGGGTCATGCTTTTCATGAGGTCCAACCAAAGCGCGCGATGCAGAGTATGGAGAGGGAGCTTCAAGGTCATAAGGCCGCTCGGGAGGAGGCTGTGGCTCCCAAGAGGAGTGCCTCGGAGGAGCTTAGGGTGGCTACTACAGCAGCTACTCAGAGTTCGTCTAAAGTTTGGGCTTTAGAGGAGGAGCTTCGCGCCTTGAGGCAGAGTCACGAGGTAAAGCTGTCTAAGGCAGGGGAGCGTGCGATAGTGGCGTATCAGTGATGTCCTAAGATTACTGCGTAGTTTGATAAGTACAACCAGGAGATCTATGACGCAGGCATAAGGGACTTGGCGGCTCACATTCTGGAGAAGACCCCAGGTTATGATTTCTTGGAGTTTTTGGAGGTCACCACACTGCTCCCTAAGACTGCTGCTAGGGTTTGTGCTTCACCTGAGGAAGGTGTTACGGTAATCAAGGAGGGCGTGGCTCTACCGAAGGAGAGCGTCACTCACTCTGCTGAGGCCGATATGATGTCCCCTGCTAGGTCGGATGCCGTTCCTCCTTCAGATGCTCCCTGATCTTATATGTGTTTTCTGGATGTTGAACCATTGGATTTGAACTCTTGGATTGTGGTGTTTACTTCCTTCTTAGATTACAGTATTTGACTTTTTCTTCCTTTGGTGTGGTTGTAGTACTTATGTGATCGTTGTTGCTTCGATGAGTCCCTTCCTTATTTGCAACCCCTGGTGATCTGTGGTCTTTAGGGGCGTCAAGTCTTAGTAGCTAGTGGACCCTGATGGCCAATGGGCCTTAGGGGCATTGTGCCTTGGTGGTCTACGGACCTTGGTGGCCAACGGGCCTTGGTGGCCAATGGGCCTTGGTGGCACTGCGCCTTGGTGGTCTACGAACCTTGGTGGCCAACGGACCTTGACGACGATGCGCCTTGGTGGTCAACAGACCTTAGTGGCCAACAGGCCTTAGCAACGATGCACCCTAGTGGTCAATGAACTTTGGTGACCAATGGGCCTTGGCAACGACATGCCCTGGTGGTCAGCGAACCTTGGTGGCCAACAGGCATTAGCGACAATGCACCATGGTGGTCAACGGACCTTGGTGGCCAACAGACCTTGGCGATGATGTGCCCTGGTGGTCAGTAGACCTTGGTGGCCAACGGGCCTTATCCTTGAACCTCAGTGGTCGATGGACCTTGATGTGTGTGGTGGGAGTGCTTCGATTGAGTAGTAGACAAGTATTTCGAAACCAACTATTTAATTCGACGGTGCTACTGCCGTGACTTCTACTGATAGTATTTCTTCAAGTATTTCAAGTTCTAGGTACGGTCTACCTTCTTGCCCCCCAGAGTTTTCAAGCGGTATGTCCCTGGACGTATCTACTTGGAAACTATGTAAGGTCCTTCCCAGTTGGCTCATAGCTTTCCTTCCTTCCTTCCTTGGCTGCGATGCGCTTGCCCTTCTTAGGACTAGGTCTCCCTGATGGAATAGTCATTCCCTGACCCTGGCATTGTAGTACTTGGCTGTTCTCTGTTGGTAGGCTACGTTCCTCAGTAATGCCTTCTCACGTACCTCATCCAGGGAGTCTAGGTTCGCTCGCAGTCTATTTGTGTAGGTTCTTTCATTTTAGTGTAGCACTTTATAGGACATAGTGAGGACCACTACTGGTGCCATTACCTCTATGCCATATGCTAGGCGGAATGGGCTTTCTCCTGTGGGTGTCCTTACTGTGGTGCGGTATGCCCACAAGAGGCTCAGTAATTCTTTGACCCACTTCCCTTTGGCTCCTTCCAGTCTTTTCTTTATTCCATCCAGTAGGGTTCGGTTTGTGACCTCCACCTGACCATTGGCCTGTGGGTAGGCTATAAACAGGTCGATAGTCAATGTTGTAGCTCTGACAGAAGGTTCTGAATTTGGGGTTGTTGAATTGCTTCCCGTTGTCGAAGACTATGATCTTTGGCACACCAAACCTGTAGATGATGTCGTCACAGATGAACTTCTCCATTTCATTGTCTGTGATCTTGGCCAATGGTTTAGCCTCTACCCACTTTGTGAATTAGTCGATGGTGACCACCAAGTACTTTCGGTTGCTTGATGCTGCTGTGAAGTCCTATAAGATGTTGACCCCCCACATGGCAAAGGGAATGGAGTTGAGGATCGATGTCAGCTTGGTGGCAGGTAGATGGGATACTGAGGTGAACAACTGACATTGCTCGCAGGCCTTGACGTACTGGATGGCTTCCTCTTGCATTCTCGGCCAGTAGAGCCCCTGGCGAAGGATTTTATAGGCTACGTGTCTTCCTCCCATGTAGCTTCCACAGATCCCCTCATGTACCTTTGCTAGAGCATATTAGGCTCCCTTGGGTCCTAGGCACCGAAGTAGTGGTGCTGTGACCCCCCTCTTATATAGTACTCCGTCCAAGATGGTGTACTTTGTAGCTCTCATCCTTATCTTCCTTGCTTCAACCTTGTCTTCTGGTAAGACGTCGTTCTGTAGGTAGTTGAGTATGGGGTCCATCCAGCCATTCCCCTCCTCAATTTCATTGACCTGCTTCTCTTGGTATGAGGGTTCATACAATATCTCCACGTACACTGCACTGGCCAGGTTTCTGAGCTCGTCATTGGCTAGCCTGGATAGCGCGTCGGCAGTGGCATTCTTGATTATGGGAACTCGAATCATCTTGAACTTCATGAACCCCTCGATCAATTCTCGAGCACGTGCTAAGTATGACGCCATTCGATCATCCTTCACCTCGTACTCTCCATTCACCTAGTTCACTACAAGTTGGGAGTCACTCCGGATGGATAGGTGTGTGACTTGAATAACCTTGGCCACCCGGAGTCCATCGAGTAGTGCTTCATACTCTGCTTCATTATTGGATGCTGGGAAGGTGAATCAGAGGGCATACTGGATTCAAAATCCTTCAGGGCTGGTAAGTATGAAGCTAGCCCCACTTCTAGTGGCATTACTCGAACCATCCACGTACATCTCCCATAAACCTCGGTCCTGGTCCTCTGGTTCCTCCGTTTCTGGTTCGTTCTCTGGCAGGGTACATTCAGCGACAAAGTCTGCCAGGGCTTGGCCTTTTATTGCCATCTTGGGCTAGAACTTGATGTCGTGCTCACTCAACTCGATGGCCCAGGCGATTAACCGTCCGGAGACGTTTGGCTTGTGCAATACCTTCTTTAATGGTAGGTCGGTAAGGACCATGATGGTATGGGCTTAGAAGTAAGGCCTTAGCTTCCTAGCCGCAATCACCAATGCATAGGCGACCTTCTCAATTCTTATGTACCTGGTCTCTGCATCAATCAATGCATGACTGATATAGTAGATAGGTCTCTGTACCTTACTCTCTTCCCTCAACAGTACTGCGCTCACCACGACAGGGGTTGCCACAAAGTAGATCTATAATTCTTCATTAGGTTCTGGTCGTCCAAGCAGTGGTAGACTCCTGAGGAATTCCTTTAGCTCCTCGAACGCCTTCTGGCACTCCTCCATCCAAGTAAAGTCTTTAGGACTTTGAAGATTCTTTAATGTCTTAAAGAATGGCAGACACTTGTCTCCTGACCGTGACACAAACCTTGAAAGGGGGGCGATCCTTCTATTTAACCTTTGCACTTCTCTGACCGTCTGAGGTGGTACCATCTCTTGAATGGCTTTGATCTTGGAGGGGTTGGCTTCTTCCACGTACTGAGACCATGAATCCCAGGAATTTCCCTGATGTTACCCCGAACGCGCACTTCATAGGATTTAGCTTCATCTGGTTCCTTCTCAGTATGGCGAACACTTCTTCTAGGTCGGTCAGGTGTTGGTGAGCTTGGACGCTTTTCACAAGCATGTCGTCCACATACACTTCCATGTTGCGCCCGATCTATGCCTCAAACATCCTGTTGATCATTCTTTGGTAGGTGGCTCCTGCGTTCTTTAGCCTGAACGACATGACGCGGTAGCAGTAGTTCTCCTTGTTTGTTCGGAAGGTGGTGTAAGACTCGTCATCCTCATGCATGAGGATCTGGTTGTAACCTGAGTAGGCATCCATGAAACTCAGCATCTCGGGCCCCACGATGGTGTCAATTAATAAGTCGATCCTGGGTAGTGGGTACTCATCCTTTGGGCATGCCTTGTTTAAGTCAGTGTAGTCGACACACAATCACCACTTCCCATTCAGCTTGGGTACCATGACCACGTTTGCGAGCCAGGTAGGGAACTTCTCTTCCTGGATGAACCCTGCTTGGCTCAACTTCTCGGCCTCTTCCTTGATAGCCACCTGTCGGTCGAGGGCAAAATTCCATCTCTTCTACTGGACGGGCTTCCTGGTAGGGTCTATGTGCAGTCTGTGCTCTACTATAGACCTGGGTACTCCTGGCATGTCGGCAGTCGACCATGTGAAGACATCTATATTGCTATGGAGGAGGTATCCCAGCTCTTCTTTCTGCTCCTTGCTCAACAACGAGCCAACCTGCACAACTTTAGAGGGGTCATCCCTGCTGAGTGGCCAGGGGATGAGGTCATCCACTGCTCTTCCTCTTTTTCTATCAGTTCATCTCTCTGGTCACTGACCAGGTTCTCTATGCATAGTGCCATCCCCCGTGTGTTACCATTGTTCTTCTTCATGAAGGTGGCATAGTAGTCTCTGGCCTTCTTCTGATCACCTCGAACTTCCCCCACTTCGTTGTCAGTGGGGAACTTCATCTTCAAGTGGAGTGGAGACACCACACCTCTAAGGGCTATCAGGGAAGGTCGCCCTAGGTGGCCATTGAACGACACCATGGACCTAACGACCATGAAGTTTACCATGATGGTCACCTGTCGAGGGTGCTCTCCAAAGGTGACGGGCAGCTCTATGGTGCCTCTGATGGAGGCCATTGCGCCCAAAAACCCATGGAGGTAGGTAGGCTCTTGCTTGAGTTGGTCATCTCCAAACCCGAACTGGCAGTAGGCTTCCAATGAGAGCACATCCACGTATGCCCCTGTATCTATCAGCACCCTGTGCACTGGTCGGTTAGCTATCTCCACCTGTACTACCAAGGCGTCCTCATAGGGAAAGCTCACACCTTCCAAGTCATCATCCGAAAAGGAGATCACCGTCTCGGACTTAGCTACCTTGTTTGGCTTCTCCGCTAATCCCACGAACCTGGCATGGGCTTTGGCCTTCCTAGTAGACTCCTACCCCGGTCCTCCTAGTATGGTGAGGATGGGGGCTCCCTTGGTGCCACTAGGCTCAGCTGCATCTCTTTGCTTCTCTGGGCGATCTCTCTCTCGGTCCGTCCTTCTTTCTTCCCTTCTGGGTTCTTCTCTTTCTTGGTCATGACCTCTATCTCTTTGGCCTGACCGGTCATCACGTCTCCCCTTCACGTACTTGTTCAAACTCTCTGTTTTAACAAGGCCTTCTATCTCCCTCTTCAGTTGGTAGCACTCTTCTGTGTCATGCCCATAGTCCTTGTGGAAGAGACAATATTTGTTGGGGTTGCACTTCTCAGGTCCTGCTAGCATGGGTCGTGGCCATTGAATTAGGTCAAGGTCCTGGATCTGCATAAGAATTTGGGATCTGGTGGTGTTCAGCGGTGTGAACTCTAGATTGCTTGCTCTCTCACTCCTCTTTGGGCGAAGGTCACTTCTTCCTGATGGGTGATCGCCCTTCTCTTGTTGATGTTCAGTCCTCGACCTCTTACTCTCTTTACGGTCATCAGGTGCTGACCTCTTGTTGTCCTGTGGTTTGGCTTCGATCGCCTTCTGTCGAGCTTGCACTATCTCGACCATGTTAGCAAACTCGTTACATTACTCCATTAGCTCTTTCATGGTCTTGGTCTCATGACGTGCCAGGTCCTTGATCAACTCCATGTCACAGATGCCCCCAACTAAGGTAGCATGCTGGGTCTGGTCTCTAGGTCTCTGACCTCCAAGGACTCCTTGGTGAACCTGCTGACATACTCCCTGAGGGACTCCCCAGGGTTTTGGATCACGTTCAGTAGATTGACCGTGGTCTTCTTCTGCTTGACGCTGCCCTGGAAGCAGGTCATGAACTGTTCACATAGCTCCACAAACGATCCAATCGACCGTGGTCGTAATCTGGAAAACCATGAGGTCACCACACCCTTGAGGGATGCAGGGAATGCTCGATAGGATACCACGTCCGATCCACCATATAGTGTCATCATGCCATTGAAATAGTTGATGTGGTCATTAGGGTCGGTGGTACCACTGTAGAGTTCAAAGGTAGGTAACCTGAACCTGGATGGCAGTGAGGCTAACATGATCTCTTCTGAGAAGGGGCGTTGTCTAGGGATTGAGTTTGTCTCGCCCTTGGTTTACTTCTTCAACCCTTCTAGTTTCTCGTCCAATTCTTGGAGTCTTTTGTCTAACTCTTCATCCCGTGCTTATACCCCTCGCCTTACTGGTTGTTCGCTGTGAGCTTTCTCACGTTCTCTCCTGGAAGTCCCCTCCCACCTTGACTGTTGGTGGGATGGTAAGGGGTCACGCCGTGATGAATTCTGCCTTGAATGCGAGGGGGTTCCTTCACGGTAAGCCCGGCTTCACTCTGGTGCATGACTTCCTCCTAGTCGACCATCAAACACCGATCTCCAAATGGACCCTTCAGGGTTAGGTACCACAGATGGGTGTGATGGTGTTCTCCCTTGGTCCGACCGTCTTGGAAGGTCCACCGTTCTCCCCCTAGGCTGGGAAGGCTCTCCCCGCTACCTAGTGTGCCTCTCTGACCTGTCCCCCTGGGAGGTGTCCTCCTAGGGCTCTGCTCCTGTCGAGGGTCCGTCCTATGAGGGTGTGATGTTGCACGCTACCTCAGGTAGTCACGGAAGAGTTGTTGGTTGTGGAGGATTTGTCGCTGTAGATCATTGATCTGACCCATAGTTGCTGGGGCATTGGGGTCAGGTACTACCTCCACCACTACTTCATTATTGGGTTTGACCACCGCAACTTGATCATCGTCTGGGATCTCCCTCTCAAGAGAGACATGGTCCTGGTTGTTGACTGAGCTCTCCGGAGGAGGTAATCCATTCCCCTCTCTCGGGGCATTATTGGTGGAGGGGGCGGTCTTCCTCCGTGCCATGATTGATCAATGATGGAAACAAGCTAGTAAAGATAATGGCTAGCGTCGTTCCAACAGATGGTGCCAATCTGTTGCGTCGAGAAATCGCTCAGCGGTCCTTCGAGTGCCCTAACCTGCAAAAGACTCTGGATGACAAAGGAGAACCGGTATGGTTCCGGCCTAGGACTCTCCGATGCCTAAGTTAGATCTCTCTGAGCAAACAGATGAGTAAATAGTAGAATTTAAGATCAGTTAAGTTGTCCCTTGATGGGGCTGTGTACCTTGCCTTTTATAGTAGTCTGTGGCAGTGTGGAGAGTCCCAGTTGATGTAGTGTGGCCTTCGTGGTGGATAGAGTCCTTGGGCATTAGGGCTCATCCTTGATTGGTTGTCTTCCCATGAGACATGGTGTCCTTGATAGACTTGGTATCCTTGATGGATAGACTATAGATAGATTCTAGGTGTTTGAGTCTATTGTGGGTACATTGACTGATAGGCGGTGGCCTAGAGTCCTGGAGATAGTGTACGTCTTACAATTTGAGGCGGGGTCTAGAGTCCGTTGTGTCTGTCCATGTGCACAGGGTCCGCGCCAAAAGAGGGGGGTTCGCCCAAGGGGAGCTTACTTAGGGGGAGTTCCCCCAAATGGGGGAGCTCACCCAAGGGGAGTTCCCCCAACTAGGGGAACTCGCCCAAGGGGGAGTTCGCCCAAGTGAGGGAGCTCACCCAAGGGGGGTTCGCCCAAATGGGGGGTGTTCACCCTACCTTGCCTGGTCCCGCTACATGGCAGTCTCCGGTTGGTTAGCTTTGTTTTAGGGTTCATCAGAGGGGTTGGTTGAAATGATGTTCGGCGCGATCCCGACTCAGGTATAGATCTCAATGGTGTATGTCCTGCCAAAGACATTCTAGTATCAGCCCGGCCAGGCAACGCAGCTGGAGGGAGACGTAGACAAGGGAGGCTCGCATCCAAAGATATTAGGGATAGAACTGGCACCCAATCAAGAACAAACCACGCAGAAGGCGGACTGTAGTGAGCTAGACCAACAGGGCCCCAAAGACAACGTTAGGACAGTCATCACCAGAGAATTAGAGTACACCTTCGAAAATCCAGTGCCACGAGGGAAGATGGCGGACATATTCAAGGAGCCAACTCATGAAATGATGCGGCACCTGAAGTCGTTGTACGTACAATCTCATATGGACAGCAAGCCAATAACCAGGGTTTTGGTCGACAATGGAGCGGCTGTAAATATTTTACCCTCGAGGATGATGAAACGTCTTGGTAGAGACGAGACCAATTTGCTACCCGCTGATGTATAGGTCACAAATTTCCTGGGCGGCTCCACTAGGCCAAGAGGAGTACTCCCGATCGACCTAAAGGTGGGGAACCATACATCCTTGACGGCTTTCTTCATCATGGACGCCATGGCCAACTACAACACCCTCGTAGGACGAGACTGGATCCACGTAAATTCATGCGTCCCGTCGTCCTTACACCAATTCCTAATACTATGGCGGAAGGGGAAGATTGAGTTGGTGATGGCTGATAACCGGCCGTTCATGGTCGACGCTAGCCATGCAGAGGCTGTCTTGTACGATGGATGCATCGGCCCTATCCAGTTGAAGTAGACTTAGGAAGGGTCGAGGACCACCGGCCTATTTATGTTAGTGGCCTACTCTTGTAAGTTTATTGAAGGAATTTAAAGACTGTTTCACTTGGGACTATTCTGAGATGCCTGGTTTAGACCGAAAGTTGGTCGAACATCGGTTGCCCATCAAAGATAACTACAGACCCATAAAACAGCTACCTAGGCTATGGCACCAGACGTTGTCCTAAAAATCAAGGACGAAATCGAACAGTTATTTAAGGCAGGTTTCATCAGGACTGCCAGGTACGTGGAATGGATGTCGAATATAGTGCCGGTCATAAAGAAGAACAGAAAACTAAGGGTGTGCATTGACTTTAGAGACCTGAACAAGGCCACCCCCAAAGATGAATACCCAATGCCAATGGCCGACATGCTGGTTGATTCAACCTCGAAAAACCACATCATGTCTTTTATGGACGGCCACACTAGATATAATCAGATCTTCATCGCGGAAGAGGATGTCCTAAAGACAGCCTTTCGATGCTGAAGAACACTGGCTCCACTTACCAATAAGGAATGAACACCATTTTTCATGACATGATTGGTACCTTTGTTGAGGTTTACGTTGACGACGTTGTGGTCAAGTCGAGGCAGGAGCATGAGCATCTGGAGCACTTGAGGCTGGTGTTTTCTAGAATGACGAGTCACGGTCTGAAGATGAATCTGTTGAAATGTGCCTTCGGGGTAACGACTGGTAACTTCTTGGGGTTTTTGGTTCATCAAAAAAGAATTGAGGTAGACAAGAATAAGGCTAAGGCCATCCAGGAGGCAAGGCCGCCTACAAACAAAAAGGAGTTACACAAGTTCCTGGGACAGGTGAACTTCCTTAGGAGTTTTATTGCCAACTCCGCAAGGCGGACAAAGGTCTTCTCCCCGCTGCCAAAATTGAAGGCTGACGAGGACTTCAGATGGGAGGAAGCCCACCAGGAGGCGTTCAACCAGATAAAGGCCTACTTAATAAAGCCTCCGGTCCTAATGCCTCCAAGGAAAGGAGTACCTCTAAAACTATACGTGGCTACGGTAGAAGGTTCAATAAGGAGCCTACTCGCGCAGGATAACGAAGTCGAGAAGGAGCAGGCTGTGTTCTACCTAAGCAGGGCCTTGACGAAAGTAGAGAAGAAGTATCCTATGATCGAAAAGCTTTGTCTGGCATTGTTCTTCTCCTGCAGCAAGCTTAGGTACTATCTATTGCTGGCAACGGTGGACGTGGTTTGCCAGACCGACGTCATCAAGTACATGCTCACACACCCAATTTCTAGGGGGAGGGTGGGAAAATTGACTCTCACACTTACGGAGTTCGCCCTCCAATATGTGCCCCATAAAGCAGTCAAGGGGCAAGCGCTTGTAGATTTTTTGGCAGATCACCCACCCATCAAGGCCGAAAGAGAAGTAATGGAGGTCTCCCTCCTAGGCCTGACGCCATGGAAGCTTTTCTTCAATGGGTCCAAGACCGAGCAGGCGGCCGAGGCAGGAGTTATCCTGCGGTCACCAGAAGGAACGGAGACTCAGGTAGCCTTTCGGCTCGACTTCCCTTGTTCGAACAACCAGGCTGAATACGAAGCTCTCATATTGGGGTTGGGCCTGCTTCTGGGCCTTAAGGCCGACACCGTGGAAATCGTCAGAGACTCGCAACTGGTAATCAAGCAGCTGGCTAGGGAGTATCGGTGCAAGAGCGAATACTTGGTGGGCTACCTTGCGCAGGCCAAGAAGCTAATCGAAGGAATCTAGGATGTAGGGGTGCGTCACATCCCATGATTAAGGAATCAACCCGCGAATGGGTTAGCACAGGCAGCGTCTGGCATCGATCTGCCAGAAGGCAGCGCAGAGAAGATGATCGTCATCAATAGGTAGACACGGTTTACGGTCCATGATGGCAGCTACTTAGAGGTCAACCACATCGAGGATATGTAGCCTGGTTGGCGAACATTGATTGTCCAGTACTTGAGCAACCCCGGGCCAAGGTTGGACCGAAGGATCAGGGATTGGGCGACGGGGTACATGCTGATTGGGAAAGAACTTTATAAGAAAGGGAAAGATGACTTGTTGCTCAAGTGTGTCAGCCTGAATGAGGCAACGCTGGTCATGGCCGAAGTTCATGAGGGCACCTGCGGAGCGCACTAAGCCAAGCCAAAGATGAGATGGTTGATCCAGCATCATGCTACCAACTGCGTCAAATACGCTAAGGGGTGTTGGGCATGTCAGACTCATGGGCCAGTGCAACGGTTGCCAACGATAGAATTCAACCCTGTGGTTAAGCCGTGGCCATTCAGGGGTTGGGCAATGGACCTCATAGGGAAGATTACCCCACCCACAATGCGGGGGCATTCCTTTATTATCGTGGCCATGGACTATTTCACCAAGTGGGTTGAGGCTGTGCCAATGAAGGGCGTCAGTTAGCCCGAAGTCATCCAATTCCTCAAAAGCCACATCATTCACAGGTTTGGGCTACCAGAGACCGTTACATGCGACAACAGAAGCATTTTTGTTGGGGATGAGGTGGTGGCATTTGCAGCGAAGTTAGGGATAACGTTCACCCATTCCACCCCATATTACGCACAAGGTAACGGTCAGGCCGAGGCAAGTAACAAGATTCTCAAGGGATGTTTAGCGAAGGTTGTGCATGACAACCCACGAAGATGGGCAGGCATGCTTTCTGAGGTATTGTGGGCATTCAGGACGTCACAGCGGACCAGTACGGCCACTACGCCCTTTGCATTGACATACGGCCACGATGTAGTGTTACCAGTTGAGGTTAGCGTAAGATCAGCACGGGTAGCATTCCAATAGGGACTCACGTCAATGGCTTACAGCGAGGCAATGATGGCTGAGCTCGATGATCTAGAAGAAGAATGCTTGGCCATGCTGGACAATATGGAGGTTCAGAAGAGGAAGGTTGCAGCTATTTACAAGAAAAGGATATGCCCAAAGCACTTCCAAGAAGGGGACATCATCCTGAAGGCCATACTCCTGGTTGGGACAAAGGATCCTAGGCTGGACAAATGGTCCCCAACATAGGAAGGACCTTTTACAGTCTACCAGGTGCTCCGGGGTGGGGCTTATAGGTTGCATGACTTGGAAGGCTGCATCCAGATCATGCCGATCAACGGCAAGTTCCTAAAGGCCTTTCATCCTACGATTTGGGATTTATGGTGAACAACACGAGGATACCACACCATTGGAGGGAGGCCGCAAATTAAGGGAAAAGTAGGCTTTACTCCTAAAAGAAGTTCAAACACGGCCTAAGAAGGCCGGACACAAACTAAGCTAAAAGACAAACAAAGTATCATTATTCTTTTGGCAGGGGAAGGGAAGGCGCGCAGGCCCATTTCAAAAAGTCCTGGGGGGTGGTGTCTTGCAGTTCACTCCACTTCTTTTCCATCACGGTCAGACATTCCTTAGCTATGTCCAGATTAGCTTCACGACTCGATCTCAGCAACTTCAGGTCCTTAACTTGGGCCTTGGCAACTATTGCATCCTCAGTAAGGGCCTGAGAGCCAAGGAGTTTCTGTTTGTTGTCCTGGGTCAGGGTGGTTCTCTGTAATCGAAGTTCTGCGAGCTGGGTCTCCAGGTCCTGAATGTTGTAGTCTAGCTGGGCTAGGCAGCCTTCTCCTTCTTTCACCTCATCCAGCATCTTCTTTAGGCCATCTCGTAACTTCCAAAAATGCTCATCCGTGGTGTCGATCTCCTTAAGGAGGGTCTAGTAGCGCTGAATGTTCTGAAGAGCGACAGGTGCCGAGGTAGTTACGTCAAACATAAATGCAACGGCCCCATCAAGCTATGCCTGGGCCAGGTCTGGGAGATTTGGGGAAGACAACTGCGTCCGAAGGGCCTCAGCGATGGATGTCAGGTTGTCGGTACCCACGGCCTCACAAAAAGGGGATTGAAAGAAGGACTACTGGAGCACTTTCACCTTGGTCACCTGTCGGGTGGGACTAGAGCCCGAGGTGGCACCAGCGTCTTTATCGTCTTCGAAAGAGCTCAACTCGGTAAGAAGCGCCTCAAGGCTGACGACCTGAGGAGAAAGGAAGGGTTAGCATCAACAGAACGTGAGAGGGAGTGATGGAGTTAAGAGGCATACCGTAGGGGTCACTGCAGGAATAGCAAGGTCTGGGGAGGACGGAGGCTCCGGGTCATGTATCGGGGTTTTGGACCCATTAGGCTCGATCTCTCCATAACCACCAGGGGCATCACCATTGCTGTCTCCTTCTTCTTCTACTTGTTCCTTGGAGCTACCCTCTGATTCATGGTGGGAGGAAGAAGCAGACCCAGAGGTGGAGGAGCTGGTGACAACAACCTGGGCAGTCTGACTTGATATGGCCTTCTTCAGGCACATGCCCGATCGTGTATGGTCTTTCATAGTAGCTGGAGGAGGTGCAATTGGGTTGGGAGGCTTGGTACTTATAGCCTGACCATATGAAAACATGCGAGGAAGTGCAGCCCAGAGAGGGAAGGCTTTCGTCGGGCTGAGACTCTTAGATTTCTTGCTGACTGGAGGGGGTTCCTCTTCTTCATCCGACTCTTCAGGGTTGTCTGGTGATAGACCGTCATTGCTCCGCGTTGATTGGGCTGAGGAGGTTAGTCGGGCTGAGGACTTGGTTGCGGCCATAAGAGGTGTCAGTCCAAAAGCGGGTGGGGGTGCTAAGGAAAAGGGGACTAGGCGTAAAACTTACCCGTGGCTGGCTGGGAGGCTGTCACTTTCTTCCACTTGGAGGCAGTTGATTGATGACTAGCAGTGCCTGAGGCCGATGGAGGACGTTTGCTGCCTTTAGGGCAAGACCGGAATGGAAGCAGAGAGGCGAAGTACTCACCCCACCAGGCTGTGAAGTCTTTGGTCATTGTCGGCTCCAGGAGGAAGTACTACAGATCAAACTTAGAGAGGACTAGAGCATTCAAGGCCTAGGTGTGGAGAAGGATGGCCACCTTCGAGTAAACTGATCTTTCAAATTCACAGTCTATAACTGAATAGAAGTTGGGACAGGGGATCATCTGGCGCAAACCAAATTGACGTGCAAAGAAGCGGGGGTTGTACAGTTCAAACCCATAAGTATTATTGTCGGACGATTCAAGAGTGGCACCGATATGCAAGTCTTGGTAGACTAGGAACCTAGCCCATAGGGCCTGGGTCGATGGAGGATAGTCTATGGCCAGGGAGAGCCATTTAGGGATAGTGTCCCGAGATTTAAAGGGAAGGAAAAAGCTACCACTGGAATCAGGCTCAAAGGAGGAGAAGAACTGGTAATACTCTTGAAGGGACTTCAAATCGTGAGAAGGGGAGGAAGCAAACAAGTACCCGGCCACGGATCAGACTGGGAGAGGTGACGGCATGGCATACAGGTCGGTGAAATAGGCCCAGAGCCACATTTGGAGCAGC
This sequence comes from Telopea speciosissima, assembly GCF_018873765.1. Classification (NCBI taxonomy): domain Eukaryota; kingdom Viridiplantae; phylum Streptophyta; class Magnoliopsida; order Proteales; family Proteaceae; genus Telopea; species Telopea speciosissima. Next base: position 35,855,896 of record NC_057920.1, on the reverse strand, counting down.
CAAAATGGGCAGCCACCATAGTCAAAATCGGACTCTGTAATATCGTGGCAGCCCCGGAAGAGGGCGGCCAGGGCGAAGGAGGCCAGATCGATCACTCGGCCTCGTGCCAGGGCATTGGAAGGCGAAGATAGGTTTTTGAGATCTTGTTGGAGTGGACACAGGCTACATAGCGACAGATCCAAAAGAGGAAGAAGGCTATGAGCTCCTGGGCTGAAACAGAACCGCAGGTTTGGCGGTAGGTGCGCAGGTAGTGGCTATAACTGGCTGACTTGGAGAATTCCAGGCCGTGGTCAACCTCGTTGTCATGAGCTTCGGTCTGACCTATCGATGAACCATTAAATCCCTCCCCTTCAGCCTTCAGGCCAGTCAGGGCACCAACATCCAGAAGGGTAGGGCCTGCCATGCCAAATTGGAAGTGAAAGGTGTTGGATGACCTCTACCAAAACTGAAGGGTGGCCATAAGCAAGGGACGATCGAGGGGGACTGGAGTGGTTGAGAGCTGAATGGCATGGAGTACATCGAGGTTGATCAGCAAGTTAAAACGATCATAGGCCACCCAGTCAACCCAAGTCTTCCAATCCGGAAGAAAGTGAGGCCAGGGTCGCGCGAAAGCCTTCTCCTTCAGCTGTAAGGGGGTAGGATTTTGGAAGAGAAGTTGCTCCTAGATATATTTGGGGAAATTCGACACATCAGTGGAGCGAGAAGTGAATGCAAGGCCTAGCATAAAGACAAAAGATTCAAAATAGGGGATTAGTGCCTCAGGTTGGACCAAACTAGGCAGGGGTGAGCATTTTTGCTCCAAAAGGCTTTCCACCTATTCTGCTGTTGGTGGAGCTACAGGTTTTTAGGCCATAGCGAGTAGAGGAAGGCAGAGGCGGATGGTGAGGGGCGACGCTTTTAGTAGGAGAGGAGAATGGAAAAGAGAAGAAGAAGGCAAGAGTTCATTGAGCTCTCAGAAATTGGCGAGGGTTTAATGAAGGCTAGAAATTGTGTCATCATTATGGCGCCAGGGTTTGAAATTTAAAACCCTAATGGCCCGTGAAGACAAAGCGGTGAAGGGATTTCCTCTCGGAAGGACAGCTGAAGGTGACCAATGTTTCCGCCACAACCTCCCAGAGCTTGGGCCACGTGGCGTCGCTCAGGGAGGTTATGAGGGGCATTGTTTGCTGCCCAAACCACCTAGTTCTTATTTGGTTGGGCTAGGCGAGGACCAAGAATGGGCCATCGGCATTGGGCCAAAATCAAGGAGGAATATAAAGACATAGTTGTACCCTGGCAGTTAGAGGGTGGCCCACGTGGCAGGGGCACGGGTGGTGCCAGGCATAGATCTGCATCTAGCAGGGAACGAGATTGAGGGCAACGTTGGTGGGGCCCGCCATTGCTGCAACAATTGGAATGAGTCCAAGGTTGGTGGCTTGCGTGGCAGCACCTAGTGGGAGCTTGGGAAGCATAAGCCGAAGAGGATGGTCTTGGAGGGAACGGTTGCACAGGCTGATAACTGCCAAGGCTTATCCTATATAAGTAGGGAGGCTTATCCGTGGGGGAGAGACACAAACATCTAACAACCAGCACACTTCTTTATTTTGTTTACTTCATTCGTTTATTGCTTTGTTTATTGCCTTTCTTTATCGGTGCTTATTATCAATTGAGATCGAAGGGATGTACGGTCACATACTAGGACCTGCAAGAGTGAATCCATGGAGCCCACACTTGTATCTAGTATGATTGATTGATATAATTTCCATTTCTGTCTAATTATTGTTTGTGTTTCAAATTACTTTTGATCATTCCAAGGTCTGTGGCATTTCAGGCTATAGTCCATAGTTGTTGGCTTAACCCAAAAGACCTTAGAGCTACTCAGGTAGGAGGGAAACCTACTAGCCTAGTAAGGAGTCAGATTAGGCTATTTTTGGCCTCGTTTGAACCTGCGCAAAGGTTCTGGCATGCCCGCATTATTCGCACTGCGAGTGTAACCCCGCGTGTGAGTGGTTGGGAGCTTTATCACCAACAAAATCAGAAGGTGAGGCTTAAGCAACAACATAGCACAGACGGTCTTCCACCTGAATTTCTTACGTCCCTTTTATTTCTTTCAAACGAAGCTTGAGTTGGGTGGTGAAGCGGAATTGGGCGAGCTGCAGTCCTCGGTTCTTGATTCCTTTTCTTTTTTTGTATCTTTAATTTGGTTTAATTTACTGGTCTGCAATTAAATCCTTTCCCCAATATAACCCCTGGTCTATAATAATCTCCCCATCCCCTTTGGTTTGTTCGTGATCGGTCGTCGATAGTTTCGCTCCCATTGCTGGCTTTGCAGCTCGATCATATGTGCAGATAATCCACTTCACCTTCCTTTATTTTGTTTAATTTATTATTGCTTGAACATTTATTGTTCTATTCTGGTTCATTCTTGTTTATGATTTGGGTGTTACTATTCTGTTTTATTAGTTTAAGCATGTGATTCGATAATTTTCTTCCATGAGTTATCCTGTTTGATTTTGTGTTCTTGATATGGTTACTGCCCTCTTAATGCTATGGATGTGTTATTGATATGATCTATCCTCTTTACCTTTAGCAATTTGATCTTAGATTTAATGGCCAAATTTGGTTTTGTTTGATTCGGTTAATGTTTATTGGGTTGGATTTGTCCTTAAATCCATATTCTGATTTTCACATCATTTGGGAAGAGAATGTCTAGTGGATAGGTCATAATTTTAGCTTAATAGCTAATTTTTGGATTGGTTTTGGTGATGAATTTTAATTTGTTTTAGACCTTGTATTGATTTGGGCTTTTTGGGTAAGGCTTTGATTTTAAATTCTTTGATTTTATGATCAAATCTGTTTTTGAAATTGTTTATTTATCGGGCCATGGGCTTATGGTTTTCAAAGTGGATGAATTTGAGTATGATCAAATATTGGGCCCAGGTTTGGTTTGGGCCTCCAACATTGACAAATCAATTAATTGAGAATTGGGTTTGGACTTGAGGTTCCAAGATAATGGGTTGGTTTGGTTTAGATTTTGGCTGTGGACCGCATTTCCAATTTAGGCCCACGTGATTTTGATTTCGGTTCGAGCATTGGCCCATCGACCAAGTTTAGATCAAGTGAGGGGAATGTTGGCCCACGTCCGGGTTTGAGCGCTTTGCTATTAATTTGGGGATCCCGGGGTTATTGTGTTCAAATTCATTCAGTTGGGTTCAAGGGATTCCAAATGAATTTCTAAAACCTATTTTGGGTAGAATTAGAACGTGAGCGAAGGAGTGAGAATGCCCATCTAGTGGCCCGAGTTGAAACGCTATATGTTGGGATCCTGTGGGACGTAGATGCACGCTCTTTAGGACTGGAGTTGGGTTAGCCCGTCATCTAGCCCATGAATGTTTTAGAATCCTCATGATGTGTGATTAGCTAGATTATTTTGCTCCATATTCCATGCTCCGTGCTTAGTGTATCTTTGCACATTTAGTGTAATGCTTAGTTAACTTAATCCTTTATTTAATTATTTTTACGACTTTGGATAGAATAATTTAGAAATTTGGTTTAGGTTGTAAATTTTTGTACATAGATACCTAGTCTTAGGTGCCCAGTTTAGGATGACTTAGATCTAGAACAACTAAGCTTTAGGGTTTGCAAGAAAGCTTAGGCATAGCAATGGTCTAGAGAAGGACGACCGGTTCCGGCCGGGCGGATTGGGTGCCTAACACCTTCCTAGTCCATAACTTGACACTTACCTAGTGATCTGGATAGATCATAGCCTCTCTATTGAGTCATTGGTCTCTCCCCGTCAGTGGGAGAAGTTTGCGGGTCCTACACCCTTTATCTAGGTGGTGGCTCCTATTTACCCATTTACCCTCTTAGCAGGGATTTAAGTATTTGCTTTAGGGTGCACCGGCGAGATCCGGTTCGCATCGAGAATCGAGGACCAACCCCTTGTCGAGGAAATTTGGATTTTCAGAATCCATGGTTCTTACAGTGGTGACTCCACTGGGGACTTATGTCAGACTCCTGATTGACCATTGTTTGTATAGCTTGCTTGTAATTTTAGTTGATGTAGTTTTCCTTGTTAATTTTTCTTTTCATGCATTCGCACTCACATCATTGCATTAAGCACAGCACGGAATTCGCTTAGCCTTGTGGCATAGCAGGCGGGCCCCTTATGTAGATTTGGATCGCCCACTGTGAAACCACAACTCTTGACCTGTACAGTATGGACTGCGGCAAGTATGGGCACTGACATATTTATTAGGTCTGCCCAAGAAGATATCATCACATCATTATCGACCATTTCGGCTCCATGAGTATATAAGGAGATGTGTCACATACCTTCGACTCACTTCGTGTAGACGAGTGATAGGTATACCGGCAGTCTCTGTCAAGGGAACCTTGTCTGTCCTATGCCTACCCAGCATGCATGATGTAGGAACATAGATCCAATACTTAAGTTTGCCACAACTAATCTAATTATTGCTTGAGGTTCAAATTAGAACCCCTATTGTAGACAGTATTATCCATTTCGATTGGTCACCCACTAATGGGGGTTTCGAGTTTCTACCCTTTTTCATTGAGGTATAAGTGTATGTTTTCTCTACCAATGTTTCATTCCACTGTAGGGGTGGTATTATAGGGTGATTCCTATGTCCACTCCAAGATTGTTGTGATTGGGGTGATGCCTACACGACCAATCTAGAAACAGTGTGTGTCTCAGCTGATAGGGAACCATGCATTTGTACCTTGATGTTAAGGACGAATTTGATTTCCTCCATCACACGGTGCTTGGCGATTGACTCGATGTGATGCCATCTATATGGATGTTCTTATTTGAACCACCTTGTTTGATCCATCAGTTGAGAGTTCCCTAAACTTTGGTATTGAGTTGATGCTACTCTCAGTTGAACTAACTTGCTTGGTATAGTCATCCTTTGTTCTTTCTTTATCATGTGGGAACCGTCTTAGCTTGGTTCTATCTGATCCAACTTGTTGTCAACCATGATGTTTTAGCTCGGCCTAATCTAGGCTGCCTCATTGGACTCCTTCAATCTGGACCCTTGATTTGCATGATTTGTTAGTCATATTTTCCACATTTCAAAAATAGGTGGTTGGGACATTAGGATCTTTGCATCTCTGGCAGACCCCTTTGATCCAGAGGCAGCCAATTAGAGTCCTTGAAATAGAATCATTCTACTTAGATTTTTTATTTACAAAATTGATTTTCAAAATATAGCTAGTTCAGGCCTTAACATTTTCAAGACAAAGTGCCAATTGATTTAATCATTGATTTCCAGTCAACCAGATACTAGTCATTGAATTTTTAAAGAGTAGATGGGTTTTACCTTTGTCTTTCGAATTTGAAAACCCTTTGGGTTGCTTTCTCAATGTCTTTGATCGTGGATTATCAAAATGAATTTGTGTCCAAATTTCCATTGAATATGATTCTAGTCAAGTTTTTCAAAAGTTGCTTTTGTCGGTGTGATTCCTATTTTGTTATACTTGGTACCTCCACATCAAGTGATTTTCGATTAGTGGTTTTGGTTAGAAAGATTGAACCCATATTGGTCAGAGCATTGTTTCCCATGCTATTAGAAGCTTTCCCATGTAGCATGGTTCACTCCTTTTGACTTGGTTGAACCGACCTAAGCATCTTGGTTTTCAATGAGTTGGGCCAACATAGAACCGGGTTAATTTTGTTCCCATATGAACTAACTTGTTATACTAACCTCTTTTGACTTGTGTCACATGTATATGTTTGGGTAAGCATTTAAAATCCTATACTCGCATGCTTTGCATGTTTGGTTTTTGCTTTGTTTTGGTTGAGAGATAAACCATCTTGAGATTGATCCCCAATTTCCAAGAATCTTGAACACTAGAGTAGCTCCCAAGTGAGTTTGAATTATGGTCAAAAGAGATCCATTTAGAATGACCCAGTGCATAGGTTGAGTTTTGATTTGGCATCATTTTAGTCATTGAATTTTTCCATCTGTGAACCAGACCTATCACCAGCATCCAACCCTAATCCAGTTTCTCATCAGGACCATTTCAAGCATTGCCCTAGTATTCTAAGTAGCCATGAGTCAGAACAATGATCCTCCACCACTTCCACCTATGGATCCTTTGGAAGCCCGAGTCGTCAGAATAGAAGCGATGATGGAACAAATGATGGATTTGGTCCTAAACCATTTGGATGCAGCCCGCCCTATTGGACATCAATACTAGCAAAGCATGCCTCCAACCCCTAGGATTGATCCTTTAGAAGCTCGGGTTGGTCGAATGGAAGCGGCAGTAGAACAGATGGTGGATTTGATCCAAACTCAATTGGGTGCAGCCCGTCCTGTCGAACATCAGGTCCACCGAAGCTTACCTCCTACCCGAAACTGAGATGCCTTACTTAAGATCAAAGGTACCCCCACACTTGAGCTCTTATTACCCAGTATTGATTCTAGCAACAGGTATATATCCTAATTAGGGAATCTCCCCATATCTTCCAAACACCACCTTACTTAATGTGAGACCACTCATGACGTTGAGGGTACCAAGGACTTTAGGCTTCAGAGCATTTTTGACCATACAATTGTACCGAAGCAATGACATTTCTTCTTATTTTTCTTTCTTTCAAAACAATGAACTCCATTTGTTACTCCACTACTATTCCTCAAATGCCATGCAGGGTCACTACACAAGACACATGAGCTACTTGGTAGCTTTGTTTCTTACATATTTCCCCAAGGTTAGTGACGCTAGAGTTCTTTTTCAGAGGTTTCACTCCAAGGAGTGTCAATCAAGTCACCTCGCTTCCTGAGGCGGAGTGCCCTGTTTGGCTCCAAGGAATTCAACTCTTACTTTTATTTATTTATTTTTTTTCATCACCCCAAAACTAAACTTGGTCTCAGCTCCTAACCAAAAGCTTAAAGAAACACAAGACAGCCAGGTGGTCTATCCCTTTAGACAAGATGGGGCTCTTATTGTCTGAGTCAAAACCCACCTTAGGATACATACTAGCTACTGTCCTCTCAATAGGGATTTCATTACTTTAGATTAGGGTTCCTAAGTCTCTTTCTCCCGCGTTTCACATCAAAGTAACAGAGAGACATGTAAAACATACCAAAAGCCAAAAAATAAAAATCTGTCAATCGGTCTCACACCCTCCCCACACTTAAAGTATGCAATGTCCTCAATGCATGCAGAAGAATAAAAACAAGGATAAGGGAATGAGTGTACTAGAAATCAGCAATATACGGTAGAATTGTGCATCCAGCAATCAGTAGCAGCTACCCAAAAAAAATAAAAAAAAACAAACACAAAAACAAAAGTACTAAAAAAAATATAGTGGGTTGCCTCCCATAGAGTGCTAAGTTTAGAGTCTTCAGCCAGACTCAGACTGACTTATGGAGGGTCAAGGATCAAATCATACCAAAGAACCAATTTAGAAGAAGGTTGGGGAGATGTAGCCAAAGAGAAGAGCTGCTCAAACCTAACTGTCCAAGGTGGTCGTTCTAAAGAGGGTGAGGAATCTAGCAAAGTATGCACCTCTTTAATGTATGCCTCAGACTCATCTCTAAGCATCACATAATGCTGCAAAGGGTCATCAATAAGTCCATGAGAAGTGTGATCAGCCACAACTTCATCTAATAAATCCAATGCAAAACACTCTTCTTCTCTAAAGGAACCTAAGGATGCATTAAAGATGTTGAGCCTAAGCTTCTTATTCCCAAAAGAGATGTTCATGGCACCCGATCTACAATTTATGCAAGTATTCGCAGTAGCTAAGAAGGGGCGCCCTAAAATGATAAGGGGAAGCTTAGCTATGGTGGCTGTATCCATATCCAGGACAAGGAAGTCTACAGGAAAGTACAATTCTTCCACCTTCACTAAAACATCTTCTAACAACCCATGAGGTGTTTTGATTGAACGATCAGCCAATTTCAAATCTCCTAAACCAAATCTGTCATAGACTGAACTAGGCAAGATATTCACACTAGCCCCTAAATCAAGTAGTGTCCTACTTATGGAGAGATCTCCAATGATGCAAGAAATAAGAGGCGCACCTAGGTCCTTAAGCTTAGGGGGTAAGTGGCTGAAAATTATAGAACTAATCTATTCAGTCAAATGGACGGTAATAGGGATTTGAGTTCTCAACTTACGCTTTTGGGTGCAGAGATTTTTTAAAAACTTCGCGTAAACAGGAACTTGCTTGATAGCATCCTAGAGGGGGAGATTGATGCGAACTTGTTGGAACAAGTCGATCATCTCTTGCATCTTTTCACCCTATTTACCCTGAAGGGGGTAAGATGGTGTCCGAAGGGCTTAGGAAAAAGAGACCTTTGGAATGTGAGAATCAGGCGATGGTTCCTCCACAATAGGAATGTGCAGCCCCTTCCTTGGGAACTGATGAGTGGGTTTCACAGGTGATGTTTTAGTAAAGGAATCATGTGTGTCTACATCACCATCAAATTTCTCTCGGGTTGACTCAGCCTCTCCCTGACCTTGAGAACTAGTGGGCAGCGTCCCATTAGTGGCTAAGGGTGCATCAGGTTTTTTCACCCTTTTGCCACTCCTCAAGACTGTGACCGACTGGACTTGCTCTTTCCTTGAACCCATTTGACTATTTGGATTTCCTATTGGCTGACTTGGCAATTGGCCAGCCTCCCTCCTACTTATAGCATTAGCTAGTTAACCCAGTTGGATCTCTAGCTTATTAATGGACTGAGTATGAGAGTAAAGCAGCTGTGTGTTCTGCTCGAGTCCACTTAATGCTTTTAACACCTTTTCCTCACAGGATTGATTCTGGTGGGGTTGAGGATATGGTGGCTGCCACCTATATAGGCATTGGTTTGAACATTAAATGGTGGCCTATATAGTGGGTTTGGAGGGTTATTAGGTACTGAGTTTCTCCATGAAAAGTTTGGGTGGTTCCGCCATCCCGGGTTATAAGTATTGGAAAAGGGATCATTACCCGGTGTAGGAAAACTGTGAGCCGTTTGCACCTGTTCCTGAACAAACTCAGGGTATTGTGCAGCTGAAGGACAGTCCGTCACATAATGACTAGGGCTAGCACATAAGGCACAGGCTTCAGTTTGATTGGGTGGAGGGAAACTCATTGGCAAAGGGGACATAGAATGCTGTCCTATAGACATTGGACAACATGTCAACCCTAGCAGTCATCTCTATAGTTGGGTTGATCTAATAGAGACCGCCCTTCTTTGGTTGCCCTATGTGTGGAATCTCAGTCTGAGAGGCCGAAGCATGATGTTGGGGATTCTCACTAAGGGTTTCAAACAGATCCCATGCTTCTGTCTCATTCTTGTGCATAAATGTTCCTCCACAAGAGGAGTCCACCATCTGCCTATATCGGTCACGGAGGTCATCATAAAAGCACTAGACTAACTGCCATTTCGGGACAGCGTGGTGGGGGCACTTCCTAAGTAATTCCTTAAGTCTCTCCCATGCTTCATGAAATTGTTTGCCCTCTAATTGGGAGAAACTAGTAATGGCTCTTCTAAAGCTATTAGTCCAGCCAATGGGGAAGCCAGTGTAGAAATCCCCGCCCATGTAGAAATCCTAAGCGAATCTAGGGAATGAAGCCAGTGTTTGGCTTTGTCCTTTAAGGAAAATGGGAATACGAGTAATTTTAGGGCATCTTCAGAGAGGTTTTGGATTTTGACTGTAGAGCACACCTCTAAGAACTCATCAAGATGCTTGTAAGGCTTCTCATTAGCAAGTCTATAATAGGATGGTAACATCTGTATGATGCTGGACTTGATCTCATATTGAGCAGCCTGAATGGTGGGCAGCTAAATACAAGATGCAGGGGTATAGGCAGTTGGAGTGAAGTGCTCACTCAGCAGCCTTCCTGGCTGATTTCTGTCACCCATGTTATTATTATTATCCTTATCCTTATCCTTAGGTACAGATCGCTCTATTTCTAGGTCAAGGGAAGTCAGGTTGGGGTGCAAAGAACGCCGACCATGTATGAAACACAACACAGGTTGAACGTGCTAACTAAACAAAAATTAAAACGTAATAACTAAATACAAAAAACTCAATAAAAAATAAAAATTAGAATTAAAAAGTAAAAAATTGACTAATTTAAAACTAACGAAAATACTTACCTGGTGTTGGCGATTGCGCAATTCCATGTGCTGCCCCCAATGAACGGTTACACATATGATCTTAAGGGGCTAGGGGATTTAAAATTAAACCTAAACACCCAATCTAATGCTGGAATTAAAAAAAATTACATAAAATAACCATAATTACATAAAGTCTAGGAATTAGAAGTAAACCAAACGGACAGCTTGTTCTACTCGATCTACTCGGCTTCCTGCACAAACAAAGAGAACGTTAGGTATACTCAAAATAACCTAATAAAGTACTTAAAAATAAAAAAAAATTCTGGAATTATGAAATTAAAACTAAAACAAAGTGACACAAAACAACTTAATCAATCTTAGCAACCGTGCTTCGGTTCCCGGGCAACGGCACCAAAATTTGATCGGGGTTGTTAACCGATCAAAAATAAAACCCTAAATTAATCTAGCAAATAGCAAGTAAGGGGTCGATCTACGGGGAACTGGAAGGCTAAATTACTAAAATGATGAGATGAAAGTGATGAAAATTAAATTGCGATAAATCTGATTTTAAAACTACGAACAAAAGAAATGAATCTAAGCTAACAACGATATGCAAATACGGGAGAAGACTATCTTTAGGGTTCGAATCCCCAAGGGGTTGCTATTCAATTTGGTTGTGTGCTTCGGTTTATTATAATCATAGGCCTAATAATACCACATAATGTAGGGTTCCTCCTAGGTATGGACTATCTTGACGAGTACTACCGTCCTTCGCTTATAGGGCTTGGCACTCTTAGTTCGTTCAGCTATAATCCATCATCGGTACAACCACATAAGAAAAAAATACTATTGCTTAAATGAAAAATAATGAATCACAGAAACAGAATTTTCCAACTAAATACATCAATTAAAATCATCCAAACAGGGATGGGGTCTCAACATCAAGCAATCAAGAATGCAAACCAGAATTTTCAATAGCAAACACCATTAGTTCATCTACACCTAAAGACAGAGGGAACTTAGCCAATCATGGTGCTAAGAGGCAAAGGGCAGCAATGGTGACGACAATCTATGGCGATGAAGCTGCTGGAATGGTGATCCTCCTCCCCTTGCCGAACCCAATATCCAAAAACAAAAAAAACAAAAGAAGAAAGAGAAAAATCAAGAGAAGAACAAGAAAAGAGGGCACGGTTTTATGGATGCTTGGAATGGAATCTGTCCATGTTTTATATTTGCTGTTTTAAAAAAATAAAATAAAAAGAGGACGTGAGAGATAGAGGAAAGGTAGAGATAGAGAGTCCGTGAGGGATTTGGGAATTAGGGGTAGTGAGATGGGAGCTTAGGATATGGGCAACATATGAGATTAGAGGAGAGATAGGAACAAGAGAATTGAGATGGGAATGGCTTTTTAAAATAACAAAAAAAGATAAAAAAAAAGAAGAGATAGGATAGGGTTTGGATTAGGAAACTAAGAGAGAAAGAAAGAGGTTCACGTATGATGAGAGATCGGGATAAAAAAATAAATTAAGTGGAAACCGTATGGGGAATTTGAGAAAAGATGGGAGATTAATAGAGAGATAGATTTAGGAAAGTTAAACTGTGTAGGGTTTGAATAAAATAATAAAAAAAATTAAATAATACAAAAAAGGAAAGTGAATGGGAGAAAGAAGAAAAAGAAAAACAAATAAAATATATGGAAGAGAGAAAATAGGAGAGGAAACAAAATAAGAGAAAATAGGGGAGGAAATTCGTCCAACAATGAAGGAGGGACCCACTTGTATTATGCCAGTCAATCTTCCTTGGTTCTGGGCTCGGGCTTGCATTTCAACTCATTTTCTAGCCCATTATTCTTTTCTGGCCCAAAAAGAATAATCGCTTGAATGGACTCCGAAACCAATGCGTACTTTTAATGCAACAGGTCCATCTTGCTCAGAATTCAGCCCTCTTTGTAACCATGAAAAGAAACTAGACCACTTTACGTGTAAATTAGAAGAGATGATGCCTGATAGTCCAGAATAGCATGAAATCGCATAAAATACCCCTGTACCCTGAAAAATACAGAAAAGATCCAAGGTAGCTCCTTTCTAAGAAGATAAAAATACAGAATTAAATGGAATAATGTCACACATAAATGTGCTCATCAGGCATACATGAGACTCCCTACAATAGAAGCATAAAGGATTATCTTCATAGTTTCAATATACTCAACAGATTGATGACACTGTAACTTAGAAAGACGGATTCCATGTTTGAGAGGAGCATTTCTCTCTTGGAAGCTTGCATGTTGAACCTATTCAACACTTTGTCAATGTAAGTGGATTGTGATAAGCCTAACATCCTATTCTTGTGATCTCTCACAAGCTTTATCCCTAGGATGTAACTGACTTCACCTAGATCTTCCATTGAGAATGTCTTGGATAACCACATATTTACAGATGAAAGTAATCACACATCATTCCCAATGAACAATATATCATCCACATAATGGACAAGAAAACACATGTCATTCCTACTGATTTTCTTATAAACGCATGGTTCATCAATGTTTTGTTCAAACCCAAACTCTTTTTCAATTTGATAAAATGGATGTTCCAGCTCCTGAAAACCTGCTTTAGTCCATAAATGGACCTTAATAGTCTGCATACTTTGTTTTCTTCCCTTGGGGAAGGAAAAGCATTCCGGTTGATCCAGGTATATAACCTCATCTAAATGTCCATTAAGGAAAATGCTCTGATACCACTGAAAGAGTGGATACGTGGAAGCACGTTTTCTATTTAGAGAGTGAGTGAACTTCACCAATAGAAGGAAAGCACGTTTTCTATTTAGAGGAGGGAGAGAGTGAACCATTTCACTCCTTTCGTGGATGAGTCTATCTCAATCTCTAATCTGAAAATCCCTACTGTTGCGTCAAGAAACCGGCTGGAGCAAGCTCTGCCTACAAAAGGAAGATTAGCAGAGAGTACCGGGTGTTGCCGGTGACCTCACTCCGATGCTTAAGTTAGATCTCCGAGCTACAGTCAATTCAGAGAGAATTCAGATAATCGTGTTCACTGTTACCTCCCTTACTTAAGGTGGTTGAGAGATAGAATCGTGTCCAAATAGGTAAGTTGGAATCTCGGAGTGGAGTGAGACCATCTTGGAGTGATATAGGGGATAGTGTTTATCCTTAACTTCCCACGCGCCTGATTAGGCGGGACGTGGGCTAGAATATTGGGCCACGCTGGCCCATAATTGGCTTTCAGTTATTTATGCAAAGTATGGAGGTCGCTCCTCCCATCTCTGGCTGGGGCCAGGTTGACGATCTGGGAACGATGTGGCCTGTGCCATCGCAGCGTGAAGCACACTCCCTGGGTATGCCTAGCGTATACCATATCAGCCCAATCTAGTGTTGGTTGAGGTCGCTCTTTGTGAGCTGCTTAGCACATTCTCGCAAAACGTGGTCTCTTGACCTATCACGAGCTCCCCACTCCCCTGGACGTTATCGTCCTGGGAAGTTAAATCGATTCAAATTCCTTAGCACCTTCTCTCACACACGCAGGCCTGGCACGTTGATGGTTGGGCATGACTTGATTTTCTAGCCGTTGGTCAACACGTGGCCAAGGCCATAAAGACGCCTCGATTCCAACCAGGTCGTTTGGCTTAGCATCGCTTGGCATTCCACTTGCCTTTTGCCACGTGGCCGCAGGCATTATGAGATCTAGGCCTATCCTACAGTTGCTCAATCTCTGTCGTGCAAAGACACCCATTGGCGTTCGGACACATGGCTCAAGCTTTTATTACACCTTGGGCCTACCCAATGTCTATTATTCCTGACCCTACGATGGGTTTCAACCCTGCTCGTTGGATATGGACGCTTCTCCTTCCTTTCCAAGCTATAAATTGGGCTTGTTTTTCCTACTGAAACTCTTATTTGACACTTTGCAAATTCGAGTCTCTTACTTTCTCTGCCATTCTTTGCTGCTGCACTCTGCTCTGGTAACTGACATATCCTCAGGCGGTTCTCAAGTTTCTTCACCAAAGCTCTAGTTCCTGGGCTCATGCTGCGCACCTTGTAGAAGTTGCGAGCCATGCTCTCTGCCATTCAATCCATCTTCGGTCACTGCCATTTCATAGCCAGTAAGTTTCTTCAACCATGTCTTCATCTTTGTCTCAGGTGGAGCCCAATAAGGTCTCCAGTGACGTTACTGGAATGAGTGGGATCTCTGACCCCGAAGTGAGTTCTGAGAGGACCGAAGAGGAGCGATCTGCACTCTTTGGGTTTAAGAAGTTTATAGAGAAGGTGGGCCGCTTGGCCTCTTCTTTGATCGCCTCTTCCCATGGGGGTACTCTGTCTCCGACGATAGGCCTGGAGGAATGCACTGCTGAAGGCGGTGAAGCCCAAGATGAAGAAGGAGAGCCTGCAGGGGAGGCTATCGAAGTAGATGCTTCAGAGAGCACTCTGACTGAGCGCTCTTTGGCTACTCTGAGGGTCCGGTATGGGATCCCTAATAATGTGGTCACCTTCGTTCCCAGTAGAGAGGAGAGGGCAAATACTCCACACTCGGACACTGTGTGCCTATATGAGGTCGCTCTTCAGTGTGGCCTCTGTCTCCCTCCACATCAGTTCATCGAGGAGGTCCTTTGCCACTATGCCATCACCCTCGGCTAACTAGTGGCGAATTCTTGGAAGCCACTTATTAGCTTCTTTCTATTTTTCACTCAGCTAGGCCGCAAGCCCTCGTGGGCCATTTTTGTTTACTTTTTCCAGCTGAAGAAGATCGTGGACGAGGGGTTCTACTTGGCCCTACGCAGGATGAAAGGGGCGTTCAAGGATGTGTGCTTCATGAGCCACATGCCCCAATCTTCTAAGAAGTGGAAGGATCGCTTCTTCTTCGCGACCATTCCAGGAAACCCCTTCAAAGTCGAATGGGAGCAGGTCCGATTAAGGGTTGTGAATAGGGTCCCCATGCTAAGCTAGTATAACCAGTAGACTCTCAGCTTGTGTGTGAAGGGGATCACCTTCGACGTGCGTGGGCTGAAGAACCAGGCTTTGCTACTCCAGCATGGGCTGAGCTCAGCGTGGGGTGAGTCCTTCCCCTAGAACCTTTTTTCTTTCTTTTTTGTATATTCGTGAACTAAGTATCTGACTCGTGCTTACTTTCTTTTCAGTGGACTACCAGCCAGACTTCGACGAGTTCTCCAAAGAGGCGGAGGAGGAGAGACAGCAAGTTTTGGAGAAGAAGTCCAAGAGGCAGACCCGTTCTAATACGGGCATCACCATTAGGGGCTCAGCGATCACTACTCAAGAGAAAATGACGCCCTCTTCAAAGGGTAAAGAGAAAGTGGAAGAGGGCAAGGACAAGTTGGAGAAAGCCATCAAGTCTCTACCGCTAAAGATCCCTGAGAAGAGGGCTTACGACGAGGTGGTGGACCTTGAAGCACCCCCAAAGAAGGTAGCACTGGGCAAGAAGGCCCCAGAAGAAGCCCCCCAGAGCTCTACAAAGGGGGGAGCTGGCAAGGGCAAGAAGGGCTTGCCCCCTCCGAAGGGGAAAAAGTGCCTTTGCTACCAATGGGAGGTCTACGAGGGTGAGTCAGCCTTCGACTTCCCGTAAGTGGCCAAGGAGCTTATGGACCATGGCCCCCCTCAGGATGTGGCTGCTGTTCACTCCCAATCTAACGACGAGCTGGTGGACTCTTTAGTGTTGGATTTTACCAGGGTGAGCCTCAAACTTTGCTCTTTCTCGTTGTTTTCTTGACAGGACATTTTTTGATGTTGCTTCATTTTGTAGGTCACCCATGGGGAGAGTGAGATCCGTCGACAGATGGAGAGCCTGGCCACAGTGTGCGAGGAGGAGAAGAAGAAGAGAAAGGTCACAGAGGAGCAAGTCATGAACACCGCGACCAGGATCTCTACCTTGGAGACCGCAGCCAAAGACCACTAGGAGATAGTTAAATCATTCATGGACCGAGTGGGGTAGCTGGAGTAGGAGAAGAGGGAGCACGAGCTAGAGAAGAGAAGGACTATGTCTATCCAGTAGGATCTGCTCAATCTCCAGGCATGGCAGCCCAAGATGATCGAGGAGGCTGTCCAGGAAGCCCTGGAGGCCTTCAAGGTTTCAAAAGAGCTGAGGGATCAGGTGAAGGAGCAGGCCCATAAGGGTTATAGGGGTGGTGTGAAGGACACCGTAAAGTATGTTCTCCAGGGGACCCCAAGCTATGATTTCTCAGGTTTCAAGCACTACGTCCGCCCCGCACCCCTGACTCCAGAAGTATCTGCTTCTCCCGCACCTGAGAACCAAGCTACCAAGGGCGATCCCCTGCTCTAGTTGATCCTCCTGCCCCCATTGTGGTCCCTGCCGATGTGACCACTTCTTGAGACCCTCCTCCTCCTACTGACTCATCTTCGACTGCCACGGCCTCTGCCAAAGATTCTCCCTCAGCACAGAATTGAAGAAGTTGTAGCTCTTTCTTACTACCACCTTTTTTTTTTGCCATGTAAATATTATCATTATCAATGAAAGAAAATTCTTTCCAAGTGTTGAAGCTTGCTTGTTACTGGGCTTTGAGCGCGTTCTTTCTCTTGCCTTTACTCAAGCAGCCATCTTGCTACCTTTAGTATATCATCGTTTGGTGCCATCCTAAAACTTTGGACTTTCTTGCTAACCCTTAGAGGTCAGTCTTTTGTGCTGACCTTAGAGGTCAGTCTTTCATGCTAACCTTTAGAGGTCAGTCTTTCGTGCTAACCTTAGAGGTCAGTCTTTCATGCTAACCTTTAGTGGTCAGTCTTTCATGCTGACCTTAGAGGTCAGTCTTTAGTGCTAACCTTAGAGGTCAATCTTTAATGCTAGCGCAACGGGCTAGTCTTTAGGAGCAACCATTTCAGGTCAACGCGAAATCGTAAGCACAAACTGTAGATAAATTTGTGACCGCAAATTGATATTTTATTAATTCACGAACAACTTTTACAAGGACCTCAACGACCTTACTGGTAAAAATTTTTAAATTCTCCGAGTTCCATGGTCATGGTATCTTGTTACCCCCTGGGGTCTTCAAGCGATAAGTGCCTGGTTTGATCTGCTCGGAGACCACATATGGTCCTTCCCAGTTCACATCCAGCTTGCCTTGGTATTGAGGTTGGGAGGTTCTCACCTTGCACAGTACTAAGTCCCCAGCTCTAAAGGTCCTTTCTTTAACTTTAGAGTTGTAGTAGTGAGCCATTCTTTGCTGGTAGGCCACATTTCTCAATAGCGCGTCCTCTCTAACTGTGTCGAGAAAGTCAAGGTTGGCCCTTAGCCCATCTTGGTACGTCCTTTCATTAAAGTTGAGGCTTCTGAGTGAGCCTGCCAGTACTTCAGCCGGGGGTAGGGCCTCTGTCCCATAAGCTAGCCGAAACGGGCTCTCCACCGTGGGCGTTTGAATTGTTGTTTGGTACAACCATAAGACACTAGGGAGCTCATCGACCCACCTTACTTTCACTTCTATTAACCTTATTTTTATCCCATCCAGTAAGGTGCGATTGGTGACCTCCACTTGACCATTTGCCTGTGGATAAGCCACTGAGGTCGTCCTCAACTCAATGTCGTATTGGGTGCAGAACGCCCTGAATTGTGAGTTATTGAACTGTAGCCCGTTATCTGTCACCAGTATCTTTGGTAGCCCGAATCGGTAAATGATCTTGTCTCTGAAGAACTTCTCCATTCGTTGTCATGTGATCTTTGCTATTGGCTCTGCTTCCACCCACTTGGTGAAGTAATCCACCGCGACCACTAGGTACTTCCTTCCCCCTGAAGCTGGGGTGAAGTTACCAAGGATGTCCATTCCCCGTATAGCAAATGGTATAGGACTGAGTATGGAGGGTAGCTCTGTGGCAGGCTGGCATGATATGGATGCGAACTTTTGGCACTGCTTGCATCTCTTCACATACTAGATTGCTTCATTCTGCATGTTTGGCCAGTAGAATCCTGCCCTTAGCACTTTATAGGCTAGGTGGCATCCTCCCATGTGACTGCCATATATCCCAAGGTGTACCTAGGTTAAGGCGTTCAAAGCGTGGGTAGGGGTTAGGCACTTTAGCAACGGACCAGACACTGATCTTTTGTATAGCTCCCCTTCCACTAGTGTATATCGAGCTGCACGACCTAGAACCTTACACGCCTCGATCTTATCTTTGGGTAGGATGTCGTCCCTTAGGTAGGCGACGATTGGGTCCATCCAGCTAGGCTCTAACTCGATCGGTGCGACCTCTCGAATTTGGTGGGAGGGCTTAGATAGTTGCTCAATGTATACTGACCTGTCCAAATAAGCCAGTGCCTTTGTTGATAGTCGTGAGAGTGCGTCTGCCTTCTCGTTCTCGTTCCTGGGCACCCTGCTCATCTTGAACACGATGAACGAGCTTACTATCTTCTTGGCGACTTTCAGGTATGTCAAACCCTACCCCTGACTGATTGGAATCTTGACTGAAGGACAGGAACCCCAGACATGGCATCCAAGCACACTGTGTAGTATCACTCTAGTGATTGAACTTGATGAAGAAACCCAGTGCAAGTCTTCCTACATACCTGTCAGAAGATGGACAGCTGATCCCTGCACTTGCATGGCCCACAGCATAATGTACTGCTTGGACTCTAGGTATTCCCTCTCCCCTCCATAAATGTGGGAGCCATACTTGAAAATGAGTGTAAAAGACCCTAAATGACATGGGGGTACAAGGCCCTAACCTTGGGTCAAACCCCTGTGCAAGCCCACAAAGTTTCAGCCTTGCTGAATTCTCTAGGCGATGCAGACATCGCCCAGGGTGCAAAACTGCATTATTTTAAGGATTTAATCTGTGGGGACCACCCATATTGGACATGGGCACCCTCCATAGGTTGAGGGGAGTCTGAGAGACCACCTCATACCCTTGGATCACTGTGGACCCCACCTGAGTGCCTAGAATGGCTGAAAATGCAGTTAAAAATTCATTTTGAAAATAGGCCTTAGTAACCAAACAGGCCCTAATCATGGGCTAGGGTATATATACCAGTACCTTGGGTTCATTTTAGACCCTTGGCTACTATTCAAATCATGGGGGAAGGGAGAGGAAAGAAAAGAGAGGAAGAAGAAGAAGAAAAGAGAAGAAGGAAGGAAGGAGGGAGTAGCCCCTCACCCTAGGCCCTGGATTCGAGCAGCCCTACACTTGTTCAGGTATAAACACCCTTGCTCATACTTGCTGCCTTGATAAATCACTGCTGCCCTCTTTGATTCTTTGTGTTTTGGTGGATTTCTGACCACTGGTAGCCCAGAACAGCTGGGGACTGCCATGTACTATCTTAGATCTGCCATGCAAACATGAAGCATGGAAGATATAAGTGTTTTATGAGGATTTATACATCTATTTTTGCCTCTAGAACCGAAACCAGAGTTGTGCTTGGCTGCACTATTGTGTTACATTGAGAACTGGCTGTTTGGAGTTCTGATTTCATGCCCTGGCTGCATGGGACCTAGCCCTAGGTGGTAGTAGACTTGGATCATTGTAATAAACCTAAAATCAGCTTTGCATGTTGTGAAAACAGTGATTTGTAACTGATGACACCCTGTGTTACTATTTATTGGGCTGTCTGGGCAGCCTCTGGCAGCCAAGTGGTGGGCCCAATTGAAAATCCATAAGGACCAGTGGAAAGGGTACCCTTGGGGGTCCAAAATGACCTAACATGCATTGGGAGAAGGTCCATGCATTGGCCATGGTTCAAAATCTAGGAATCTTAGCCTGATTCCGATTTTGTAATCTCTGGGCGATGCACTAGACGATGCAGACATCGCCCAGTGAGGGAAACCTTGCTGTTTTGATGCTCTGACTTGGGAATCCTCACCCTAGGCTCATGATACAGTGTAGGGAGGTGGAAAATGACCAAAATGCCCCTCCCCACATCTGTCCATGTGTATGAGTGCTTTGGGAACCCAAGTGGGCCCTACAGGACTTGGAAACTCTGCCTGTGTTGGTCCTGCTGCACTGTTAAGTTGGGGACAGCACTATAAGACTAATGTGACCTAGAAACATGTACTAATGTAGCAAATGACCATTCTGCCCCTAGGCCACCAACTCTGGATGATGCATCGGGACATAGGCCTAAGGCCCAGTACAAGGCCTAAGAATTCCAAGTAATGATCAATTGTACACCGGGTCAATCTAGTGAGCTTAGATCAACCCTAGGACCTCCAAAAATAGTTTGGAATATTAAATGACAAATTTTAATTTATATCTAGGATTTGATCCCGCGCTCGAGGCCTACAGCCAGACAGCAATCGGAACTGAAATTGTAACTTAGTTCTTAGAACCAGACCAAGTGAGTGAAATATTATCGTGTATGTATGTGTAACTGTACTATTATGCCGGCAATTAAATTCTTAAGTTATAAATGCTGTGTTATTTAAATTCTATTCAATTACTCAAAATTATTACACATTGATTGTCTGTTGATCAACACTGTGATTTTTACATGATGATTGTGAATGTTAGACTAGATGCCGTAGTCGGCTTGGAAATGAGGCCGGTGGTAGCCCGTAGTATGGGATACGGTTGACACCGCACAACTCATACGATGCCATATAGACATGGCGCTAGAGTTTCATCACCCGTGCTACGCACCCTTACCAACAGGGGTTAAGGTGTTGGATAACTATGAGGACTACCGTAAAACCCTAGAGGCGTTTACGCCGGCAAGCCTCAACACAGCTGGGATGCCCCAAGGCAAATTTGTCAGGAAGCCTCAGGCTACAAGCTTGGGAAGCACCAAAAGGTGAGTTTTTGGCTACATGCCACATATAAAGATTATGCACCAGTTTGGTGAAATTATATTGAGTTGGTTACCTCATAGGAGTTAATCCAGAGCGCCGATCAGGCTGAACTGGGTAGGGAGATGCTGGAGTGGGCTGGTCCTCTCCGACAATTCAATGGGTGTATCGCGGGACAGGGTAACCAAGCCCACACTAGGGATACATGTATTGGGGATTATAGTAGCACTAACCTAACCTAGTTGAATTATTAGGTGGCTAATAAATAATCTGGACTTGCATATCATGTAGGATCAGGTGGATTGTGGTTGCATGTGCATGCATGATGCTATATTTTGCTCACGAGCTCGGTGGGGCTCACACTCTGTTATATATGTTTTTCTTCTAGATGATTCTGTAGGTGGATTACGAGGAGGAGAGCCCTGGTTATTATGATGATATTGGTGTGGACCCTGACAGAGGTCGTACCAATGATGTGAGCGTTCTCAATGGTTATTGATGAAGACCCGTGAGGGGCGCTTTTGGTGTTTTATCTTGGGGACTCCTTTTTGCTTTTGACAGGAGTTTATCCCCGTCTCTGCCTCTGGTTTAGTTATAGTTTTCTTTTTCTTTTTGGGGTCGAGTTATCTCACCCTGTATATATATATGTATGTATTTCCGTTTAGCTTTTGTCAGCTTTATCTTTCAGTTGTGGGTTGTACTGGGAGGGAATGTATCAGAACTCACTTATGTATATATGTATATCACCTCATCATCATTCCCGTATCGCTATGCTTTCTTTATTGTTGTCCAGGTAGATTATCTGCAGCACTCTGATCTTACTTGTAGTAATGTGACGAATGTGGAACTGTGAATGTATTAACAGCTTCTAGATCCGTGGGGTTTGGTGGATTGCTATTGTGCAATTTGGGTCACCTACCTAATCCTCCCAGGGGGTGGTTTTGGGTGTGACAAGGTAGGCCGCCATGCGGTCATCTTTGGCTTCATAGTGCCCTTTTGACCTGATTCACGACCAGCTGCAAGTCAACCCGCACCGTCAACCTTTTGACCTAAATGGCTTTGGCCGTTCTCAAGCCTGCTATCAATGCCTCGTACTTCGCTTCATTATTTGATGATGGGAATTTGAAGCACAGTGCGAACTGTATCTTGAAGCCTTTTGGGCTCGTCAGGATGAAGCCCACTCCGCGAACCTCTGAGTTGCTCGATCCATCTACGAACATGGTCCAGGACAGCTCCGGGGTGGTTTCTATTTCCATTTGGTCCTCCTGATCCTGCATGTCCTCATTCTGCGTACACTCAACCACAAAGTCAGCCAAAGCTTGGCCCTTTATCGCTGTCCTAGGCCAGTACTCGATCTGGTATTCGCTTAGCTCTACTGCCCACGCGGTCAGCCTTCCAGACACATCGGGTTTGTGGAGTACCTTCTTTAGCAGTCGATCTGTCATGACCACTATGGGGTAGACCTAGAAGTATGGCCTTAGTTTACTGGCATCTTTGACAAGGACAAACGTGAGCTTCTTGATCTGGGGGTATCGCGTTTCTACGTCCAGTAGCACGTGACTAATGTAGTACACTGGTTTCTGCACCCCGCCCTCTTCTCTTACTAGGGTCGCACTTACTGCTATGAGCGACGTGGCTAAGTACAATAATAGCTCTTTCTCAGGGACTGGACACGTCAATAGGGGCGGATTGGCGAGGTATGCCTTTAGATCTTCAAAGGCCCTTTGACATTCCTCTATCCACATGAAGAGCTTGATATCTTTCAAGTTCTTCACAGTCTTGAACAACGGCAAGCATTTGTCCTTAGATAGTGACACAAACCGTGCTAGTGTTGCAACCCTCCCATTAAGCCTCTGTACTTCGCGAATAGTCTTGGGCGGGCTCATCTCTTGGATGGCCTTGATTTTGGTTGGGTTGGCCTCGATTCCCCTTTGGGATACCATGTAGCCTAAGAACTTGCCAAATCTAACTCCGAAGATGCACTTGGCTGGATTTAGCTTCATCTGATGGGCTCGCAACACCTAAAATTCCTCGTCTAGATCAGCCAAATGGTCCTGTGCTCTTATGCTTTTCACCAGTATATCATCAACGTACACCTCCATGTTTCTACCGATCTAGGCCTTGAATAGCTTGTTCACCATTCTCTGGTAGGTCGCCCCTGCATTTTTCAGGCCAAAAGGCATCACCAGGTAGCAGAAATTCTCTTGGTCTGAGCGGAACGCGATGTATGCCTCATCCCCTTCTTTCATCAAGATCTGGTTGTATCTTGAGTATGCGTCCATGAAGCTTAACCTCTCATGCCCCGCGGTGGCATCTATAAGGAGGTCTATTCTTAGGAGTGGGTACTCGTCCTTAGGGCACGCCTTGTTGAGAGCAGTGTAATCTACACACATCCTCCACTTCCCATTGGGCTTGGGCACCATCACTACGTTGGCAAGCCAGGTGGAGAATTGCTCCTCTCTGATGAAGCCAGATGCCTTCAATTTCTTGATTTCTTCTTTCATCATGGCCTACCTCTCTGGGGTGAACGTTCTCCTTTTCTGCTGCACTAGCTTTCTGGTAGGGTCCATGTGCAGGGCGTGCTCAGCAATATGGTGTGGTATGCCTAGCATATTAGCCGCTGACCAGGCAAACACTTCTTTATTCTTTTGGAGGAACGAGGTGAGCTCCCTAGTTTCCTTTGGCTTCGACAGTGACCCAATCTTTACTGTCCTCGTAGGGTCCTGTTCGTCTAGTGGTACTTCAACGAGCTCTTTGACCGGCTTGCCTTACTAGTAACGCTTATCGTCTTCGCGGTTATCCGCGACCTCTACAATGTAGGTTGTTCCCCTATAATTGCCTTTAATCTGCTTTAGGAAGGCAGCATGGCACTCACGAACCTTCTTCTGCTCCATTTGGCACTCCCCTATGCCATTGGGGGTGGAGAACTTGATTTTAAGGTGCTTGGTGGACACCACAGCTCCCAGCTCATTCAAGCTTGGTCTACCTAGTATGACATTGTAGGCATTCGCTACTCGAACGACCATAAAGTTGACCTTTATGGTTTTTTGACAAGGGTCGGTCCCCATTGTCATCAGAAATTCTACTGACCCCTTGATAGGGACTGGTGCACCTAAGAACCCATATAAGGGTGCGGTCTCAGGCTTCAATGTGCCCGGCTCGAACCCGAACTTTAGATAGGCATCGTAGGACAGCATGTCCACTGATGCCCCTGTGTCTACCAAAATTCTGTGGATGGGACGATTGGCTATAACTGCCTGAACCACGACAGCTTTGTCGTGTGGCCAGCTCAGCCCCTCCATGTCCTCAGCAGAGAACGTGATCATAGGCTCGGTTTATGCCTTCTTTTCGAACATCTTGGCCACTGCCACGAACGGTGCTTTCACCTTGGCTTTGCGCAATGACTCCTGCCCTGGTCCCCCTAAGATGGTGAGGATGGCAGGCGCCATGGAGGTGTTCGCTTCGCTGTCGCTCCTCCTAGCCTCCCTTCAATCGTCGCGCCTATCTTCTTGACAATCTCAATCGTCCCCCCTTCTGGCTCTGTCTTCTCTCCTAGGATCATTCCTCACAGCTTCATGACCCCTAGAGTTATCTTTTCCATCCTCCTTGACATAGCGTCTCAGATGGCCTTTCTGTATCATGTCCTCGATCTCTCTCTTCAACTACCTGCAGTCCTCGATGTCGTGCCCAACATCCTTGTGGAACTTGCAGTACTTATTCTTGTTTCTATCTTCGGGCCTAGAGAACATCGGCCTGGGCCACTATAGTAGGCCCCGATCATACACCTCCATCAGGATCTTAGTCCTATTGGTGTTGAGGGGCGAATAATCTAGGCTCTGGTCTCGATCTGACCTCGCCCTCTTGACATCTTTCTTCTTCTCATCTTTCTCGCTCGTTCTCTTCTTCTCAGGGGCCTTTGAGTCTACTGTCTTTTGTGCCTTCATGAAGTTGAACATGTTGGCATACTGGTAGCAGCGATCTAACAGTTGCAGCATGGTAGTAACTGGGTCCAGGGCGAGCGACTTCACTAGGTCGTGGTTGGTGACCCCATTATGCAAGGCATTGAAGGGCATCGCGGCATCCAGGTCCTTGGTCTCCAGGCTCTCCCCATTAAAATGGGTGATGTAATCCCTGATGGACTCATCAAGTTGCTACTTGACGGCCAACAAGTTGGCAGCAGTCTTCTTTTGCTTCATGCTGCTCCTGATCGAGTTGGGTTTCAGCTTGGCGAACCACAGTGCTGTCGGAGCCTTCAAGGAGGTGGGGAAGGAGCAGCACGAAATGACATCGGACCCACCATACACCATCATCATGGCTTTGAAGTAGCTGATGTGGTCGTTGGGGTCGCCCTTCCCATCACCAGCCTCAAAGGTGGGAGGCTTGAAACCCCTGGGGAGTTCAGTCCTCATGATCTCGGTCGTTAAGGGATGTTGGCCAGGTCTGTAGCTCTCCTCGCGAACACTACCCTTTTCTAGGGCCTCAATCTTGGTATTCATCTCCCTGAGCTTAAGGTCAAGCTCGCTTTCCACGATCTGGTTGGTAGCGGGGTTTGCATGGGCACGACGTGCATTTAGCTCATCCCGTAAGTCACTCCTGGGTGACCTCTGCTGGTCGACCTACTCAGTGCATGCATCAGAGGCTTTGGAGCAACTTCTCTCAGTCCTAATACTAAGGAGTTTTAGAATTACCTTAAACCTTAGTAAATATGTGCTACCATTCAATCTATGAAGCTTTAATGCAACTATGAATGAAGGGAGCTAAGTGAGATTGAATTCCTTGGATTGGTGCTTGAATTCTCACTTGAGAGTGACTTGTTCTTGGAGGCTCTTGATTGTGATTAGTAGTGGTGTTTAGAGCCTTAAACAAGTGGGTATTTATAGGCTAGATGGCTCAAATTAATTAGGAATCTAGATTAGGATCGGATTCCAAAAGCCATATCTAATCCGATATGCTGGATTCCAATCCGGTATGCCGGATTACCTAATTTTCGTACTGAACAGGGGAATAACGGTCAAAAACTAACAGTCACACACTGATCTGGTATGCAAGATGGCTTATCCGGTATGCCGGATCAGGGCAAACCTAAGCCAAAAAGGATCTGGTATGCTGGATGGTTATCCAGCGTACTCCGGAGAGCTACTGTGGGCAATTTCCTGAGATTCCCATTGATCCGGTATGCCGGATTGGGCAATTTCAGTGGAAATAAGTCCAATTCCAATAAGGGTTTGGTTTGGGGGTTTCAAACCCAAATGGTCACATGTCTAAGGGGTCAAATTACCTCCTAAGGACATTCTAAATGGATGTATGCATGCGTGTGTGCATTACATCAATTTGTGACTTAAAAAATTACAAATACAAGATTACAAAGTCTTCATTCTTCAATCTTCAAAGTTTGACTTGTTGACTTCAATGTCTTAGGAAACATTTTGAGCCAAATTCTTATACATATTTGTATACGCTCTTGTACATGCTCTTATGTTTGTTCTTGTGTATGCTCCCCCTCACTTGGTGCTACGCTCCCATCTAAACACCTTAAGCAAATGTTAGTCCAAGAGAGGCTTTATTTGTTATCATCAAAACATGACTTTGAGTATATGAGGAGGTTTCCTCAACAATCTCCCCTTTTTTTATGATGACAAATAATCCAAATGAATAAAATAAGAACATTTAAGCAAATGTAAAATAAGCAAAGAGTTCCATGCTTGCACATTCCAAATTTGCATACACATTCCAAATATCAAAAGATTCCAAAAACATAGATACATCCAAACAGTACATTATTTTTATTATTATTCCCAAATATTCTCCCCCTTTGTCATTGTCAAAAAGAGGGGCATTACAAATCATGGATTAGGATCAAAGGGTGAGATTTGGGGAAAGCACCTTGAAGAACCGGGATATGGTGGTCTAACTCCTTGAGGGGTGATCCCTTGTGGTGTAGCTCCCAGTGTGTCAAGAGATAGAAAGCCAAGATTGAGAGAGAGTTGATGAACCGCATTGAGAATTTTGTCTTGGCGAATAGCGGGTTTTGGCTCTGGAGGTGTACGTTAGCAGGTTTCTCTTGCACTCTAGGTTTTCTTGCTCGATCCTCCTATGGAGGATCGGCCGCCTGACCCTCCTGCCACCTTGGAGGAAGGACGGCATGTTTCTTTCGCACAGGTGGTGGCTCGCTCTGTCTCCATACCTCCGGTGGATGTGGAGTTCAAGAAGTTGACGCTGTACTTTGGGGAGCCAGCAGTCTTTTTCTCTAAAGAGGAGGTGGCTCGATCTGAATTATCGTTTAAATCTACCCTAATTGGGAAGTGTAGTTTTGGCAAACCATCACTATTTGAGATTAAGAGCTATTTGAAGAAGGCGGTTTATATCCAAGGGGATGTCATCATCTCCACTCTGGACCCCAGACACGTACTGCTCAGGTTCGTGGACCACTCGGATTTTGTGAAGGTTTGGCTGAAAGAAAGTCTCCACATCAAGGGTTTCCCTGTTAGATTCATGAAGTGGACATCTGACTTCACCTCGGGCTGGGAATCGCCATTTGTGCCAATTTGGATCACCATTCCGGGTCTCCCAATTAATTTCTATCATGGAAACTTTCTCCTATGCATTGCGGGGACGATCGGAAAACCCCTTAAGGTCGATGGTGCAACTGGCAATTGCATTAGAATAGTCGCTGCCCGTGTTTATGTTGAACTCGATCTGAGGAATCCGATCCCTTCTAAAATTTGGATTGGGTGTGGGGGGGATGGATTCTTTCAGAAGGTGGTGGTGGAAAGGCTTCCTTCGTATTGTTGTTTCTGCTCTAAGATAGGGCATGTTAAGGAGAGCTGCAGGAAGGCATTGAAGTACACGTTGGCTAGGGATGCTGTCCGTAAAGGCAAGATGATAGTCCAAGATGCTGGTGCATAGGGGGGACCTGAGGAGAACCTTGCCGTGGAAGTACAGGAGGGATCAGGATCGGCGCCGTGGGGGAATCAGGAACCAAGGGCTTCACAAAATTTTTGCTCAGGTCAGGCCGGTAGGGGGTACGCGGGGAGGGCGATGGCACTCTGCACAGACGCAAGGTGCGTTGAAGAATCCTGTACTCAATCACACCGACGAGGTCGGGGCAGAACGGACAGATCAAGGTGCAGTGGCGTTGGCTTGCGATGAAGAGCTTCCAAAGGCTGTGGGAGACAGTGCACCAAGTGAGGTGTTGCTGCCCATCGAGGCTGCTAGGGAGGACCCCTCAAACATGTTAGTTATGAATGAAGATGTGGGGGTAGGGGCCCAGATGTGCTTGAGGGGGCACACGATAATTCGGCAGGTAAAGGACTGGAACTTTGGGTGGAGCTCCCTTGTGATCCATCAGGCTTGGAGAGGCACCCAGTGGGGGTTGGAGACACATCCCTGGTCCCATCTCCTACTACTGGGCAAGGGGGAAACAGTGGTGGACTTGAGGTTGTTTTGGGTTTGGGTTCCACCCATGTGAGGTCAGATTGCAATGGTCTGGGCGCGCCGGCCTTGGGGCTAGAGGCAATCACCGAGGAAAGCACCAGTGATGAAGTGGTAGAAGGCTTGGCTTTAGTAACTTCTCATTCGGTTGGGGGTCCCCCTAATCCTTTTTTTGGCATTTGCGGTGAGGGTCGGCGAGCCAAGGATGACTCACTGGCATTGGCGAAGGCAGCAGGGATAGCAGATCATGGCGTTCTATCTGAGCAATTGAAAGATTTCAATGCTATATTGGCAGATAGGCTCAAAATAACTTTTGCAAGTAAGGAGGGAACTGTCCCCTTGTCACACACAGGGGCAGCACGCAGGAGGGGGGGCTTTAATGGTGTCCTCTCAAAGCTTGAGCCAGAGACATATTACCAGGTTAATGAGACCCTCGGCAGTAGACATGGTATTGCAGTGATGAACTACCTATTTTGGAAAGCACGAGGGGTAGGCAATAAGCCTACTACTAGGCGTCTTAAAGCCTTAGTGGACATGCACAAAATAGATATTGTTGGAGTGGCTAAGCCTAAAGCGCTTTTTTCCAAAGCCAGGAAGGTTATACGAAGAATTGGGTTGGATGCAGTTTGTTCTAATGGCTCCACTAATGGGGAGCGGTTATGGGTTTTTTGGAGGAGCACGTTATAGGTTAACATTGTGGAGGAGAACTAATAGTTTATCACGATGGAATGTTTTGAGGCTGCTAGGGCCTTGCGTTTTCTGATTACCTTTGTTCATGGGTTCTGTTTGATGGCAGAGAGGAGGGCGCTGTGGGAGAGATTGGAGCTGTTTTCCAGGTCATGTTCACTACCATGGGCTATTGGGGGTGATTTTAATGCTAGTCTTTCCCCATCAGAGAAGGTGGGAGGGCGCCCTGCTTGCACCTTTTCTTTGGAGGAGTTTAGGGGCTTTGTCAGCAATGCAGGGCTACTGGATGCTGGATATGTGGGTAATGCTTTCACCTGGACAAACAATCAGCAGGGGGCATCTTGTTTTGGCCCGGTTGGACCGCTTCTTGTTTAAACATTCTTGGGTTGGTGCGTTCCATTTCTCAAGGGTAACCCACCTAAGCCGGGCTTGCTCTGATCATTCCCCGCTCTGGTTGAATGCTTTGCTTACTAGTGCGCCACTTCCTTGCCCTTTCAAGTTTCAACAAATGTGGCTGCATCATCAAAACTTCTTTGATGTTGTTAAGGAGCAGTGGTCAAGGCTGTGTTTTGGTTCACCTATGTATGTCCTGTATTTGAAGCTTAAACTTCTTCGCAGCAGTCTTAGGACTTGGAACAAGGAGGCTTTTGGGGACATCCACCAAAACGTAAGGAATGTTGAAGATGAGGTTTGTAGGGCTGAAGTTACCTACGATCAGTCTTCGTCCACTTAGTCTAAGGAAGCCTTCGAGGCGGCCAGGGAAAGCCTGCAGAGGACTCTCCTTCAAGAGGAGATTTTTTGGAGGCAGAAATCTAGAGTCACATGGCTTAAGGAGGGGGATAGGAACACGAAATTTTTCCATGCCACAGCTACTGTCAGAAGGAGGATAGCCACAGTTAGCACAATTAAATGGGGGGATGGGGTGTGGACTAGTGAGCCAGATGAGATTAAAGCAAAAGCGGTCAGGAATTTCTCTAGCATTTTTTAATCCTAAGGTACCACGGTGGATGAGGCCTACTAGAGTATACTCCCAGGTTAGTTAGCGAGGAGGAAAATGCGGCCCTTCTCCTCCCTCCATCACAGGACGAGGTGAAGGAGGCGGTTTTCTTGCTCTCTAGTGACAGTGCTCCAGGTCCGGATGGGTTCACCGGGTATTTCTTTACGTCTTATTGGGATCTGGTTGGAGGAGATGTTTGGGAGGCAGTGAAGGGGTTTTTCTCTGGTGGTTTCGTCCCAAAGAGCTACACCTCTGCAAATCTGGTGCTCATCCCCAAGAAGGAAAACCCAGAGGTGATATCAGATTTCCACCCTATTAGCCTCTATAATTTCTCCTTTAAAAGTATTGCAAAAATTTTTTCTTCTAGATTAGCTGCAGTCTTACCTCGTCTGATTGCGGAGGAGCAAGGACCTTTTGTGCAGGGCCGTTGTATCGATGATAGTATAGCACTGGTTCAAGAGGTGGTGCAGGATCTGAATAGGAAAACCAGAGGAGGCAATGTAATTCTTAAGCTTGACATGGCCAAAGCTTATGACAGGATGGAGTGGAGTTTTCTCTACGTAGTGCTAGAAAGATTTGGTTTTTCAAGTGCATGGATCAACGTGATTAAAAAGACCGTGGAGAATTGTTGGTTCTCTATTATTTGGGGAGGCGGACCAACGGGTTTCCTCAAGTCCACCCGTAGTTTGAGACAGGGCGACCCCCTTTACCCAGCACTGTTTATCCTTGCTGAAGAGGTGTTGAACAGAGGGTTAAGGAAGCTTTTTGTTGAGGAGCGGGCTGCTTACTTTCATTTGCCTATGGGATGTCCTAGCATCTCCCACTCATTGTTTGTGGATGATACCATTATTTTCACTAAGGGTCTGAAGAACTCATTGAAGCAAATCCTTGGGTTTATTGGCAGATATGAGGCATCCTCAGGGTAGTTGGTAAACAAACAGAAGTGCTGCTTCATCATGAGCCACAAAACTTCTGAAGCTAGAGTGCGAATGGTTGGGAGCACTACAGGTTATGTCAGGCGTACTCTACCTCTGGTATATCTGGGGGTTCCACTATTTACAGGAAGAGTAAGGGTGAATTTTTTTGATGAGCTATTGGGAAAGGTAAGAACCAAGATTGCAGGTTGGCAAGGAAGGCTTCTATCGGCTGGTGGGTGTGTTACACTGCTCAGACATGTTTTGGCATCGATGCCAATACATGTTATTGCTTCTGTGGACCTGCCTAGAGTAGTTATTAACAAGTTTAATGGTATCTATGCGGATTTCTTGTGGGGGAATTCGGACAAGGGGAAATGACATCATTGGGTGAGGTGGGGGACTGTGTGCAAGCCGCTTACTAAAAATGGGATAGGAATAAGGAGCTTAGAAGATGTGGGCCTAGCTCTTCGGTTGAAAGGCATCTAGCAGAATTCTGTCTGATAATTCATTGTGGAGCACTTTCTTTAAGGCCAAGTTTTTTAAGAATGAGCACTTTGCTCTAGCTGGTGCAGGAAGTGTGGGTTCCAAGTCTTGGAGGAGAGGGCTAGCTCATAAGGAGTTTTTCCTAGAACGATCTAGGTGGTTGATCGGTGCAGGTGATGTTAGTTTTTGGCTTGATGACTGGGTGGGGGTAGGCCCACTGATCGACTATGTGGATAACGCCTTGCAAGTGGACCTTTCTCTATGTGTCAAGGAAGTGCTCAAAGGGAATGGCGAGTGGGACATGGCAGTTCTGAATTGCATTGACTCAGTGTCGGTTAAGGTGAGCATTCTCGCGGGTAATTTCCTCATAACCAATAAGCAGGACAGGTTGGTTTGGACCCCCTCCTCAGATGGGAATTTTTCAATTAAATCAGCCTGGAATGAATTGAGGCAGCAGGCTGCAGCAACCCCATATTCCAAGTGGACCTGGAATCAAGCCGTCCCAATGAAAATTGGTTTCTTCACTTGGCAAATTCTAAATGGTAAAATTCCCACTGACGTTGCTTTGATGGCCTTAGGCATCCCCCTTGCTCCTAGATGTGTGTGTTGTGGAAGCCCCAAGAGTGACACGGCCGTTCACTGCCTAGTAGAGGGCACAGCGTCTAAGGTGTGGCATTTTTTTGCTAGGATTTTTTATATTGCACCTATTCACAACCAGGACCTGAGGAGCAGAATTTTTCTATCGCATAATGTTGTTGGTTCCCAAAGCCTTTGCGGTATGATCACGGGTTTTATTCCCTCTTTAATCTTGTGGGAGCTATGGCACGAAAGGAATAATAGGAGACATGGGGATAACCCCAGGACGACTGGTACAATTGTTGAGAAAATCAAGGATTGGGTACGCAACCTCCCCAACCCGTTTAAGTTCAGGCGTAAGGTGAGTCCAAGGGAGGTTTTAATTTTGCAGTACTTTGAGTTGAAGGTACTTGAACCGGTGAGGAAACCCCCAATCCCTGTTTATTAGCGCCCGTCAACCACAACTGTAAAACTAAATGTTGATGATGCCTGTAAGGGGAACCCAGGCATAGGGGGAGGTGGAGGAATGGTAAGAGATCGGGATGGAGAGGTCCTATGGGCTTTCTCTAATTACTACGGGCATTGTATTAGTCCAGAGGCTGAGTTAAGAGCCCTACGAGATGGGCTGACAGCCTACAAACTGCTGGGACACACTAATTTGGTGGTGAACTCTGATTCAGCTATGCTGGTGCAGATGATAAACCAAAAGAAATGTCAGCTTTGTAAAGGGTGGTACTGGTTTGAGGACATTATGGCAATATGCAGGTCCAGCCACTTGACTGTCTCTTTTGCCTTCAGGGAAAGTAATAGGGCCACGGATTGGCTTGCCAAACTTGCATGCAAAACAAGTAACAATAGAGGTTTTTCCTCTGACTCTACCTTTCCAAGAGGCCTGCAGCGAATCCTCTAGGAAGACAGGGTTGGGCTGCCTGTATTAAGAAACTAGGTTGTTTCCTTTTGATTTAAGTGTAAGGGTGTGAGGCTCATTGAGAGTTCGAGAGATTATGTATCCAGGGGGTTGGTGAAAGGCGGGTATGTCCCCCCCACTATATTTGGCTTTTCTATTTTTTATTAATAAAATTCCAAGGGCTCCCCCTGGGTCCAAGATAATATTTGGGGTAAAAATAAAAACATTGAGAGAAT
The DNA here is from genome assembly GCF_018873765.1 of Telopea speciosissima. Taxonomy (NCBI): domain Eukaryota; kingdom Viridiplantae; phylum Streptophyta; class Magnoliopsida; order Proteales; family Proteaceae; genus Telopea; species Telopea speciosissima. Next base: position 35,822,858 of record NC_057920.1, on the reverse strand, counting down.
CATATCCGGTCTTCACATCTTCACACCCCAAACCACCCCATAGGAGGATTGGGTAGGTGACCCAAATTACATAATGGTAATCTGCCAAATCCCACGGATCTAGAAGCAGTGCTTACATTCACAGAACCATATTCATCTCATTACCATAAGTAAGATCAGAGTGCTATAGTAAAACTACAATTTCAATAATTAAAGGAAGCATAGTGATATGGGAAAATGATGATAATATATACATAAAAGGTTTGTGCATTTCCCACCAACCCACAAACATAAAGACAAAGCTGACAAGAACAGAACTACATACATAAATATAAACAAGGTGAGCATACTCAACCCCAAAAAGAAAAGAAAGTAAAACTTACAATAGGACTACAGTCAAAACAGGGATGAACTCCTAGCAAGATAAAAAAGGAGTTCCCAAAACAAAAAAAAAAGCATCAGAAGTACCCCTCAATGGTCTTCATCAATGACCACCGAGAAAGTATGCAAGATCGGTATGACCTCCGTCGGGGTCCACACCAACATCATTGTAACAACCAGGACTCTCCTCCTCGAGATAAGCCTCCATGCCACAGTGGCATCGATCTGCAAAATCATCTAAGAAAAATAATGTATAACAGAGTGTGAGCCCCACTGAGCTCGTGAGCAAATAACATCAATCATGCATGCATATGTAGTCATAATTCACAGTTCATATGTCCCAACATGATATGTAAGTCCAAAATATTTATTAGCCACCTAACAATACAACTAAGTCAGGTCAGTGCTACTACAATCCCCAATACATGTATCCCTGGTGCGGGCTTCTAACCCCTTCCCACAAAACACCCATTGAGTTGTCGGAGAGGACCAGTCAGCTCCCGCATCAGTCACCAAGGTCAGCCCGACCAGCCCTCTGTGATTAACCTGTGGGACAATCCATTTCTTTTCTCTTTTCTTTTCTTTTCTTAGGCTTACAACCCATATTCACCATTCCGGTGTTCTTTTCATTTCTTTTCTCTTTTTCTCATATACATATGGTCGTCCCCACAGGCATCCAACACCTTAACCCCTGTTGTCAAGGGTGCATAGCACGGGTGGTGAAACTCTAGCCCTGTGTCTATATGGCATCGTATGAGTCGGGTGGTGTTAACCGCATCCCATTCTATGGGCTAGCACAGGCCTCATTTCCAAGCCGACTATGACATCTAGTCTAACAATCACAATCATCATATAAGAATTCACAATGTTGATCAATAGACAGTCATTATGCAGTGATTTGAGTAACTTGAAATAGAAGTAAGTAACAGAACATTTATAATTTCAGTTCATATTAGTCGGCATCATATCAAAATTACATATACATGAATGATAATATTATTCACTCACCTGAGTCTAGCTCTAATACTCGATTGCAAACTCAGTTCCAACAGCACTCTAATTTTTGTCCTCGAGCACGGGATCAATTCCTAGATATAAATCAAAAGTTGTCTTGTTAAGTTTTCAGTCTACCACTGGAAGTCTTAGGGTTAACCTAAACTTACTTGGTTGACCCTGTGCTTGATTGGTACTCATTTGGGATCACTGGGCCTTAGATTTTGTCCCGGTGCATTGGCCAGTATCAGTGGCATAAGGGTAATATGGTCATTTACAATAGTTATACCTGACCCTAGGTCAGATCAGGTCCATAGTGCTTTCCACAGCTTGTCTGTGCTGCAGGACCAAGCACAGTAGGGTTTCCTATACTTGTGGGGCCCATTAGGGTTCAAAAGTACCTTCCCATCAAGGATAAATGTGGGGAAGGGCTTTTTAGTCATTTCCCAACCTCACACAGTGTCCAAAGGCCATTGGGTGAGATCCCCCAGGTCAAATCATCATTCTAGCAACTTTCCATTCACTGGGCAATGGCTCTAGGTGATGTTTGCATCACCCAATGCATCGCCCAGAGGCTGCAATCGACATTTGGGCCGAGTTCCCAAGGTTGGGCTCACAGGGCTGAGATCAGACTTGATCCTCTACATGTTAGGGGGGTTAGGTAGCCCCTGAGATGGCCTACCTAATGGTCCAATTGTATCTTTCATCAGATCCACCATCAGGTTGCCAATGGCTGCCTAGACAACCCAGTGAATAGTATCACAAGGTTTTCTTCAAGTTTGGATCTCAGCCACAGCCATATGCAGGGCTGTAAATGGTTGCAAAATAGGGTTTCATGGCTGCAACCATTTAGGGTTTGGTCCCTGCATCCATCGCTTGCATCAAGGGCTTCCAAATCATTGGGCAATAGGACAAACTGGCAGTGCAGCTGTGCACAGCCAGGTTTTGGCCCAAGGAACAGCACAATAGCCTATTAAAATCACTCATAGATCACAGATCTTCCATGCACAAGGCTAGCATGGTAGATCTGAAGCTGATCTGGGCAAACCCTAGCTGTTCAGGGCTGCCCAGGGAGCAAAAACACATCAAACATGGGGAAGAGATGGGGACAACAGGTTTATATAGGTATAAATATACCTGAACAAGCTTGAGAGAGCTTGAACCAAGTTGGGTGCAGGGCTGTAGCAGCTCCCCTTCCTTCTTCCTTCTTCTTTCTTCTTCTCCTTCCTCTTCTTTCTCTCCTTTTTCCCTCTCTTCTCTCCCACAGATTTTAGAACTACCAAGGGCTCTAAAATGATCCCAAGACCTTCCTATTTTTATAGGCCCAGCCCTCACTGAGGCTTGTTTGCCCAGGAAGGCCTCGTTTGAAAATCAATTTTTAAACTGATTCTGGGCACACTGGTGGGGTCCATAGTGAACCAAGGGTATGAGGTGGTCCCTCAGACTTCCCTTTATCCATGGAGGGTGCCCATGTTCATATTGGGTGGTCCCCATAATTAAAAATTATTAAAAATGTGCTATTTCACTCACTGGGCGATGTCACTGGGCCTTGCTGCATCTCCTAGTGCCATCGTCCAGAGAATTCCAGCAAACTAAAATTCAATGGGCTTGCATAGGGGTTTGACCGTTGGTCAAGGTATTGTCCCCACATGCCCCATAGGAGATTTTACACACTTTATAAAGGTGGGTCCCACCATTATAAGGAGAAGAGAGATTACCTGGGATTCAAACCATATATCAGGCAATGAGCTGTACATTTGCAGGGGTCTGCTATCCACCTACTGACAGGCATGTAGGATGATCCACACAGGGTTTCTTCATCAATCCAAGTCACTGGGGTGATGCTCCACAGTGATCCTAGTTGCCTGATCAGGGGTTCCTGTCCTTCAATCAAAATTTTAGTCAGCCAGGGGCAGGGTTTGACATTTCTCCCCTCCTTACAAAAATTTTATCCTCAAAATTTGCTTACCTTGCATTTCGAAGAGTTGAGGATATTTTTCTTTCATTTCATCCTCACGTTCCCATGAAGCTTCCTCTACCAGATTGTTTTCCCATCGAACCTTTACAAAAGCAATGGTGCAATTACGGAGGTTATGCTCCCTTCTGTCCAATATCTCCGTGGGTTGCTCTTTGTAGGTCATATCCACATCCAACTATTCTGGTTCAGTTGACAGTACATGTATCAGGTTGTTAATGTACTTTCACAGCATTGACACATGAAAAACATCGTGGAAGCTCGACAAAGATGGTGGTAACGCCAGTCGGTATGCTACAGGTCCCACTTTATTAAGTATTTCATAAGGACCAATAAATCTTGGGCTTAATTTGCCTTTCTTGTTAAATCATAGCAATCTTTAGTTGGAGATACTCGAAGGAATACTTTTTCTCCGACTTCAAACTCAATATCTTTCCTTCGATTATCCGCATAACTTTTCTGTCTTGACTGGGCTACCTTGATCTTCTCTCTTATAACATCCACCTTGTCGCAAGTCGCTTGTATCATCTCAGGTTTGAGATATTTCTGCTCGCCAACTTCATCTCAATATAACAGAGTTCTATATGTTGGTGGAGTGATAGCTATTATTGTATGCAAATTCCACCAAAGGTATGTGAGCATCCCAACTGTCATTTATTTCCAGAACATAGGCTCGGAGCATGTCCTTCAGAGTCTAAATAGTCCTTTCTGATTGTCAGTCTGTCTGCGGATGGAAAGCTGTGCTAAGATTTAGTTGAGATCCCAATGCCTTCTGTAAACTTCTCCAAAATCTTGAGGTGAATTGAGGATCTCCGTCAGACACAATACTGACAGGCACGCCATGTAACCGGACTATGTTTTCAATATATATACGAGCAAGCTTCTCCATTGGGTAACTTATCTTGATCGGTATGAAGTGTGCTGCCTTTGTTAGTCCATCTACAATCACCCAAATTGCATTCATGCCTTTCCTGGTGTTGGGAGGATTTGTCACGAAATCTATAGTGATTCTTTCCCACTTCTACTCAAGTATGGGAAGTGGCTGCAACAATCCATACGGTCGATGTCTCTCTACTTTTATATGTTGACAAGTGAGGCACTTGGACACATATATTGCTATGGTCTCATTCATTCCCATCCACCAGTAATACCTCTTCAAATCTTTGTACATTTTTGTACTTCCGGGGTGGATTGTGTAGGGTGAGTTGTTTGCCTCTTTAAGAATTCGGTCTTTGACGACAAAATCATCAGGCACGCACAGTCTATCTCAAAACTTCAACGCACCATCATGGGCCAAGTAAAAATCTGGGTCCCTATGGACACCCTGTTGAACTTCCCAAATTATTTTGGCCAGCTCGGGATCCAATGGTTGCTTCGTAATTATTTCCTCTCATATCGACGGCTGTAGGTTCATAGCTGCTAATTGTATAGCCGTTCCTTCGATCATGAGTTTCAAATCAAATTTTTGAGCTTCCTTTATTAACTGCTCACTTACGACCAAAGATGTGAGGGACGTAGTCTGAGATTTTTTCCTTAATGCATCCACAACAACGTTGGCCTTGCCGGGGAGGTACTGGATTTCACAATCATAGTCTTTCACCAATTCTAACCACCATCTCTATCTCATGTTCAACTCTTTCTGGGTGAAGAAATACTTCAAACTTTTATGGTCGCTGAAGATTTCACTCTTTTCACCGTATAGGTAGTGTCACCAGATCTTTAATGTGAAGACTACTGCTACCAATTCTAAGTCATGAGTGGGGTAGTTCTTCTCATGTTCCTTTAATTGTCTGGAGGCATAGGCGACTACTTTGCCTCTCTGCATCAGGACACCACCCAATCCTGTTCTGGATGCATCGATGTATACCACCATTCCTCTAGTGTTGTGAGGAATAGTCAAAACTGGAGCTGTTACCAAACGGTTCTTCAATTCTTGAAAACTTTTCTCACATGCTTCATTCCACTCAAATTTGACTCCCTTTCTTGTAAGTTTTGTCATAAGTGCCAAAATCTGTGAGAAATTCTCAATAAATCGTCGGTAATATCCGGCCAGTCCTAAGAAACTTCGTATATCAGTGGCACTCTTCAGAGTTTCCCATTCAAGAATCACTTTCACCTTGTCTGGGTCTACTTTAATGCCATCCTTGGTGACGATGTGTCCTAAGAATCCGATCTAGTGAAGCCAAAATTTATATTTGCTGAATTTGGCAAAAAGCTGGTGTTCTCGCAACCGCTGTAACACGAAAGTAAGGTGTCGTGCATGTTCTTCCTCATCTTTAGAGTATACAAGGATGTCATCAATGAATACTATGACGAATTTATCCAGCACACCATGGAATACTCTATTCATCATGTCCATGAATGTTGCCGGGGCGTTGGTTAACCCGAACGACAAAATCAGAAATTCATAATGCCTATATCGAGTTCGGAACGCCGTCTTATGGATATCACCACTCTTGATCTTCAATTGATGGTATCCCGACCTAAGATCGATTTTGGAGAAAACTCATGCTCCTTGTAATTGATCGAATAGGTCATCGATACACGGCAGCGGATATCGATTCTTGATAGTTAGCTTATTCAACTCGCGGTAGTCGATACACAGCCGTATACTACCATCTTTCTTCTTAATAAATAGCATAGGTGCTCCCCAGGGTGACACACTGGGTTGTATAAATCCTTTCTTCAGTAGGTCTTGAAGTTGAACCTGTAACTCTTTCAATTCGATTGGCGCCATCCAGTACGGTGCCTTGGATACCAGTGCTGTACCAGGAATTAACTCAATCGCGAATTCTATGTCGCAGTTAGGCGGTAGCTGCGTCAGATCTTCTGGAAAGACATCAGGAAATTCTCTAATGACTTTCAGTTCCTCCAATGGTTTTATCTTTGCCTCCGTGTCTATTACTGTGGCCAAAAAGCCTTGGCATCCATCGTCAAGTAACTTTCACGCCTGAAGGGCTAACAAAGTTATTCTCCTAGGTTTCTTCTTAGGTTCACTTAGATAGGTGAACGTTGACCCATCTTTCAAGTTTGCACCATAGGCGTATAGCCAATCCATGCCTAAGATTACATCAAAATCATTTATATCCATCTTTATCAATCGTGCGGTTAGTTTCTTCCCACAAATTTTAATCTGACAAGGGTTGTAGACCTTCTTCAAGCTCACGACACTCCCTGTTGGCATGCTGACTACTAGTTCGTGCCCGATGTCTCTTGGTTGATCTTTCATCTTACTCGCAAAGGTTGAGGAGACGAAAGAGTGGGTTGCGCCCAAGTCAAATAATACTCACGTGGGTATGGTTGAGACATTCAGGGTACCTAGGGTTCATAGGTAATTTAGGTTACATGTAGTAAGCCAATTAGTCTCTATAAGTTAGTAGTGTTCAGTAACTTACCTGTCAATACATCGGGATTTGCCTGGGCTTCTTCATTCGTCATCATAAACACCTTTCCTCGCATTCAATTGTCCCGAGCCGAAAAGTCCTAGCGTAGGGCTGATTCTGCAAGTTGTTATTGTACCCACACGTTCTACAATCTTTGGCCATATACCCTTCCTTGTTGCACTGGTAACACTTAAAGGGTGGAGCAACAGGTGGTGAGGCTTGGCTCACTTGACTTGTTGTTGGTCGGGCTGGCGAATCTGCTGTTGTCGCTTAGCTCGTCGCAGGTTGAGCAGGTCGATTAAAGGTGGGGCGGAAAGGGTTCTGACCCACATTCGGCCTACGATACGGAGTCGAGATCAAGCCTGAATTGGTTCCGCGGTAAACTTTATTTGGCCAGGCATAGGTCTGGAAATTGTTTGGCCTTTTGCCCTCGGACGACGTCACAGTTGTCTCTTTCTCTTTCTCCTTAAATCTATCTTCTATGGTTTTCGCCTTGTCGACCATCTAAGCATAATCCCTAATGTCCATGATTGACAACACTGATCCGATCTATTTCTTGAGTCCTTTCTCAAATTTCTTCACCTTACTAACTTCTCCTTTCAAATGCTCTGGAGCAAAATGGAACAAGTTCTCAAATCACTGTTGATAATCTAGCACCGACTTGGTTCTTTGCACCAGTGCGATGAATTCTGCTTCTTCCCTGTCCCTGAAACTCTCTGGAAAGTATTTCTTAAAGAAAACTTCTTTAAATTGCTCCCACATGGGATTTGGGTGAGTGGCTTCCAAATTAGGCCTAGTTGCCTTCCACCAAGCTTCGGCTTCATTCTGCAACTGATAACCCGCACATATCAACTTTTGTGCATCCGTGCACTCAAGTACTTCAAATGCCTTCTCCAGGGCACTGATCCATCGTTCCAGCTGCATTGCTTTAGAAGTTATTTTGGAAAATGCAGGTGGTTGAAGTTTCTTAAATCTTTCCATAATCTTAGGGGTAGAGGTCTCTGCTAAATGTTGAGGCATAGGTGGTGGAAATAGTATAGGTCGATTGGGTGGTGGTGGTAGTGCAACGCGTTCGTGCATCATGGTTGCAAACTGTGTGGACATTTGACCAAGTAATTCTTGTTGTTGTTACATGGTCTGCATCATTGTGGTCATGAATGCAGTCACGACACTAGCTACCACATTTGGCTGAGGTGCAACAGTAGAGGCTTGCGTAGCTGCTGGTGCTTCGGATGAAGCAGCCGATGCTTCCAAATTTTGAGCCTCAGTTCCGTTAGGCAGCTCAACCTCCGGTACAAGTCGAGGTTGTTTTCCTTTACGACCACCATGAGAACCTCTTCTGGTGTTAACCATTATTGCTTCTCTGAAAAGAGGAGCGTGTTCAACATTCCAATATCATCCATACGGATCAACAAATATTTCCTAGCTAGAGCAGGTACAAGTCCACAGTTCCAATGAGGTTCGTGAGTCACACCAGTAAGGTGAATTGTTAGATTCATTGTCTTGGTTTATTATGTGATGTGTCTTATTGAGTGTATTATGTTTCACTTTCTTATGCATTTTATGTATCAATATGCTATGCATGGCACTATATGAAAATTTTCAAGATTTTAAATAAAGACTTTTAATTATTTACCTGATCTAATAGGCAAGCATCTCCAGCTTCTTCCCAGCCACAAACTCCATCGTAAGCAAAAATTCTATGTTAGCTCTTACCTCTTCAGCTAAAGTCATAAAATACTCTTGCTCTTCTGGTCCACTAATGACAGCAATGACTAAATAAAAATCCAATCGATTCTCGGCTCGGGGTAGTACTAGTCGTATCCGTCTCAGTCTCTCTCGTAGATGTCTAGTATAGATCATGATGCTGGGGTCTCCAGCCTTGGTCAAGGTAATGGGTCCTATCATGGAAAATAATTCTAGGCATCAGGTCATACTTAATTAGAAGAATTAAGTACAAATCTACTGAAATTGAATAACCAAAGATCGATGAAACTAATTCTTGGGTTGGCTCGAGGTACCTTAACATCTAGGTGTTTGATTTACTAGGAACCCTATTAGGTCCTATTCCCAACTATCCTAGACTTTAGTTAGGATGAGATCTACGCTCCCCGTACTTACTAAACCCTTATTATGACATACCTACATAACTAAGTTATGTTTGCATAGCAACACTCCAATCAGTTTGTACATCACAGTATTCAAGCATGTAGCAGTTAGGTAGTACTCACCATAACCTATAATTGTGCATACACGTACATTTATATTTATATAAATATATTAAGTACTTAATTTAATTATATCCACAAAATACTCCTAGTCCCTATGTGTTCTACTAAAACCACATGTAGAAATTCACCCTTTTGACCTTAAGAAGACTAGGTTGGTTGCCCTCTTAGGTCATTTGAATATTATTATTTTATTATTATTCTTTTTTTTTTTTACATTAATAAAAAACTGTATTTTAGTGTTGTCTAAGGTCACTTTAGGTGTTCCCAAAGGTTCCATAAGCTAAAACTCAAAAACCAACAAGATCCCCTCACTGGGCGATGTCTCTGGGTGTTGCCACATCACCCAGAGAATCGGGGCTCAGGCTTTTATATCCGAGAGGGGCCCATTTTCATTTTAACTTTTTCTCACCTTTCCCTGTCACCTAGGAAAAGTCCTTGGAGAATAGTGGGACTCATTCCACACCAAATCCTTACACTTCCTCGTGTTTTTGGCGAACCTTCACGTGCCTAGGTAAGATTTCTTAACGTTTTCCCTATTTTAACTCTTCCTTTTACTTCCCTAATGTTTTGGTTAGGGTTTTTCCAAACTTTCTTGCCCTAACTATATTATTTCCTTCTCTTTTTGTAGAAAATGTCTACAAGCCACCGTACAGCTAGGAAATCAGTAGCCCGAAAGTGACTACGGGTTGAGTCAGAGGATTCTTCGGCATCCACAGTACCTCCTTCATCTCCTAGTGATGATTCTTCTCCGGAGGAACCCAACTTCGATCATTTCCTCTTCTCTAGGTACAAATATGCTAAAGAGTGGAAAATTTTTGAATCTCTAAAGATTGTGAATGGTCGGGTAGTCCGGGTAGAAGACTTTCACCAATACAATCTCTATACTAGATTCAACATTTTGAGTTGGACCCCCATGTTGGCACCCACTGAGCCATGCTATCCTTTCTTGGTTCGGTACTTTTACTGTAACCTAGGGCCTTCTAGTTCTCAAGAATTCGGAGTGGAGAGTAGGGTGAAGGGAGTAGATATTGAGTTGACCACTACCCTATTAGCAGAGATTTTGGGTTTACCTGACTCAGGAGAGAGGGTTTACTATCAGCCATGGATGGATATTTCAGATATGTTCTCTTTGGAGACCAGGAGGACGGTCTTCAAAGCATTGACAGGGTTATAAAGCACACCCAAATCCGAGATTTCTTACAGACCCAGTGCCCGTGTGATTAGCAGATGTGTGACTTACAACATCTACCCTAAAGGCAGTAACAAGGGTAGCATATCCATGATGAGGGCATACATCACATACTTGTCTCTTGGGAGCTGGGAAGGGAGGTCCAGTTATAAACCTTCCATATTTATTGCTTCAGGTAATGCTTTACCATGCTAGGAACCCAACTGATGGGAACCTTCCTTATGGGAAGTTCCTTACTCTGGTCTTCCATTACTTTGGGGTTCCATTGGAGGGCGAGTATGTTGATAGGACCAGATCCAGGCCCATAGACAAGACTTCCATTCTGAAGATGAAGGTGCCTGGTGAGGATCCACCAGAGGATGAGGAGCAGATGATGCCTGGAGATGAGCAGCAGGGGGAGGAGCAAGGTGGTGATGCGCTCGATGAGGGGTTGGAACAGGGAGACATTGAGGGAGACACCCAAGACTTACATGCAGAGGAGCTGGGCATAGGTCCAGATGATTTCGAGGGTTTTGACACTCAGTTCACTGACCTACCTGCATATGAGATGACCGGTGCCACTAGCTCTCAGGTTCCAGGACCTCCAGAGTGGGCTTAGATGATGACACACTTCTAGAGCCTCGGTTCCCAGCTTTCTAGTTTGGCGACTAGGGTGGATCAGGGTTTCACTTCCTTGGAGACGAGAGTGGAGTCTGTCGAGCAGCGGTTAAATTTTTGGGACAGATTCTACGGGGTTAACTCACGCCAGTCACAGCCTCCGTCGAGCGACGTGCCTCCATCTAAGTAGTACTTGATCAGCTCTAGACACTCTTACTACGTGGTTCAAACAATTTTCCTTTTATTATGCTTATGTGCTTTTCTTTCTTTAGGATGTTTCAAATTTTAGTGTTTCTTCTTTTTTTTTTTTCAACTATGTAATTGTTAAACTTTTAGTTTACCAGTGAAACTTATGTAGTGGCTTGGCCACAGTTATCTTTTTCTAATGGAAATTATGCATCTTTACTTATTTACAACTACCTCCCCTGTAGCTTTTAATTTTTACATATTTTATTATTTCAAGCTTATTAGTCCTAGTCTACACTCCATGAATGTAAGAAGAGCCTCACGCTCTGATACCAAGCTCTGTCACACCCCAAACCACCCCCTACGAGGATTGGGTAGGTGACCCAAATTGCATAACGGCAATCCGCCAAATCCCATGGATCTAAAAGCAATGCTTACATTCACGGAACCACATTCATCTCATTACCATAAGTAAGATCAGAGTGCTGTAGTAAAACTACAATTTCAATAATTAAAGGAAGCATAGTGATACGGGAAAATGATGATAATATATACATAAAAGGTTTGTACATTTCCCACCAACCCATAAACATAAAGACAAAGCTGACAAGAACAGAACTACATACATAAATATAAATAGGGTGAGCATACTCAACCCCAAAAAGAAAAGAAAGTAAAACCTACAACAGGACTACAATCAGAACGGGGATGAACTCCTAGCAAGATCAAAAAGGAGTTCCCAAAACAAACAAAAAAACACCAGAACTACTTCTCAACGGTCTTCATCAATGACCACTGAGAAAGTATGCAGGATTGGTATGACCTCCGTCGGGGTCCACACCAACATCATCGTAACAACCAGGACTCTCCTCCTCGAGATAAGCCTCCATGCCACAGTGGCATCGATCTGCAAAATCATCTAAGAAAAACAATGTATAATAGAGTGTGAGCCCCACTGAGCTCGTGAGCAAATAACATCAATCATGCATGGATATGATATCACAATTCACAATTCATATGTCCCTACATGATATGCAAGTCCAAATTATTTATTATCCACCTAACAATACAACTAAGTCAGGTCAGTGCTACTACAATCGCCAATACATGTATCCCTGGTGCGGGCTTCTAACCCCTTCCCATGATACACCCACTGAGTTTTCGGAGAGGACAAGTCAGCTCTCGCATCAGTCACCAAGGTCAGCCCGACCAGCCCTCTGTGATTAACCAGTGGGACAATCCATTTCTGTTCTCTTTTCTTTTCTTTTCTTAGGCTTATAGCCCATATTCACCATTCCGGTCTTCTTTTCATTCATTCACCATTTCAGTGTTCTTTTCATTTCTTTTCTCTTTTTCTCATATACATATGGTCGCCCCCATAGGCATCCAACACCTTAACCCCTGTTGGCAAGGGTGCATAGTACGAGTGATGAAACTCTAGCCCCATGTCTATATGGCATCGTATGAGTCGGGTGGTGTCAACTGCATCCCATTCTACGGGCTACCACAGGCCTCATTTCCAAGCCAACTACGACATCTAGTCTAACAATCACAATCATCATATAAGAATTCACAGTGTTGATCAACATACAGTCATTATGCAGTGATTTGAGTAACTTGAAATAGAAGTAAGTAACACAACATTTATAATTTCAATTCATATTAGCTGGCATCATATCATAATTACACATACACGAATGATAATATTATTCACTCACCTGACTCTGGTTCTAAATACTCGATTGCAAACTCATTTCCAATAGCAGTCTGATTTTTGTCCTCGAGCGCGGGATCAATTCCTAGATATAAATCAAAAGTTGTCTTATTAAGTTTTCAGTCTATCACTGGCAGTCCTAGGGTTAACCTAAACTTACTAGGTTGACCCGGTGCTTGATTGGTACTCATTTAGGATCACTGGGCCTTGCACTGGGCCTTAGGTTATGTCCCGATGCATTGGCCAGTGTCAGTGGCATAAGGGTAATATGGTCATTTACAATAGTTGTACCTGACCCCAGGTCAGATCAGGTCCATAGTGCTATCCACAGCTTGTCTATGCTGCAGGACCAAGCACAGCAGGGTTTCCTATACTGCGGGGCCCACTAGGGTTCCAAAGTACCTTCCCATCAAGGATAGATGTGGGGAAGGGCTTTTTAGTTATTTCCCAACCTCACACAGTGTCCAAAGGCCATTGGGTGAGATCCCCCAGGTTAGATCATCATTCCAGCAACTTTCCATTCACTGGGCGATGGCTCTGGGCGATGTCTGCATCGCCCAGTGCATCGCCCGAAGGCTGCAATCGGCATTTGGGCTGAGTTCCCAAGGTTGGGCTCACAGGGTTGAGATCAGACTTGATCCTCTGCATGTCAGGGGGGTTAGGTAGCCCCTGAGATGGCCTACCTAATGGTCCAATTGGATCTTTCATCAGATCCATCATCAGGCTGCCAATGGCTACCCAAACAACCCAGTAAATAGTGTCACAGGGTTTTCTTCAAGTTTGGATCCCAGCCAAAGCCATATGCAGGGCTGTAAATGGTTGCAAAATAGGGTTTCATGGCTGCAACCACTTAGGGTTTGGTCCCTGCACCCGTGGCTTGCATCCAGGGCTTCCAAATCATAGGGCAATAGTTCAAATGAGCAGTGCAGCTGTGCACAGCCAGGTTTCGGCCTAAGGAATAGCACAACAGCCTATTAAAATCACTCATAGATCACAGATCTTCCATGCACAAGGCTAGCATGGTAGATCTGGAGCTGACCTGGGCAAACCCTAACTGTTCAGGGCTGCCCAGGGAGCAAAAACACATCAAACATGGGGAAGAGATGGGGACAGTAGGTTTATATAGGTATAAATATACCTGAACAAGCTTGAGAGAGCTCGAACCAGGTTGGGTGCAGGGCTGTAGCAGCTCCCCTTCCTTCTTCCTTCTTCTTTCTTCTTCTCCTTCCTCTTCTTTCTCTCCTTTTTCCCTCTCTTCTCTCCCATGGATTTCAGAACTGCCAAGGGCTCTAAAATGAGCCCAAGACCTTCCTATTTATAGGCCCAGCCCTCACTGAGGCTTGTTTGCCTGGGAAGGCTTCTTTTGAAAATTAGTTTTTAAACTGATTTTGACTGATTCTGGGCACACTGGTGGGGTCCACAGTGAACCAAGGGTATGAGGTGGTTGCTTAGCCTTCCCTCTATCCATGGAGGGTGCCCATGTTCATATTGGGTGGTCCCCATAATTAGAAATTATTAAAAATGTACTGTTTCACTCACTGGGCGTTGTCACTGGGCCTTGCTGCATCGCCCTATGCCATCGTCCAGAGAATGGGCTTGCACAGGGGTTTGACCTTTGGTCAGGGTATTGTCCCCACCTGCCCCAAAGGAGATTTTACACACTTTACAAAGGTGGGTCCCACCATTATAAGGAGGAGAGAGATTACCTGGGATTCAAACCATATATCAGGCAATGAGCTGTACATTTGCAGGGGTCTGCTGTCCACCTACAGATAGGCATGTAGGATGATCCACACAAGGTTTCTTCATCAATACAAGTCATTAGGGTGATGCTCCATAGTGATCCTGGTTTCTTGATCAGGGGTTCCTATCCTTCAATCAAAATTCCAGTCAGCCAGGGGCAAGGTTTGACAGATGTCACATCCTCTTGAATTCTTTGTTGACCGAATTCAAGTTCTATTATCCGGTTATTTGCTTCAAAAAAGTCATCAATGCTTGAGACCCATTCTTGTAAAGATGCTGGTATCCCTTCTTGTGCTTGACGAGGAGGGGGCACATTTTCATCCAAAATTTCTTCTTCTTCAACAAACACATCGGATGGAGGAGGAATAGCAATGGTGTGAAAGCTATTATGGGTGATGTGTTGAAAAGGAAAAGTGGATTCTTCCTCACAATCAAGATCAATGTCAAAGACCCAAAATATACGAGTGAGAAGCCGGCCATAAGGAAGACTAGTGTGCCTATGAGGGTGAGCACACGATTCCATATATCTCATAATAAAGTATGGCAGACAAGTAGGGTTATTGGCATAGATGCAATAAGTGATGTACGCCTGTGGAGTAAGGCACTTGTTTCTATCACCACCCCTAGGAATGATATTGTGTTGAACTATATAAGAGATAACATGAGGAATGAGATGGAGGAGACCGGTGACAACAGTCCCCGCATTTGGGTCAAATTGTTTAAGAATTATAGAATACACTTCTTTATGATTGATCAAATCACCAAAGTTGGTGTTCTTTGGGGTCCAAAAGATGCAAGGTCCATCATTTGGGATTTCAAGAATATGGGCAAGGTCATCAAGAGAGAGTTCTATGTGAGTGCTCTTCACATGGAATGAAGTTTCAAACCTTGTTCTGCGCCACTAAAATAGAGGTTGGCGTAGAAATACTTGATAAGGTATGGATAACAAGGATAGGAAATGTTGAGAAGAGGTTCCCAACCGATCTCCTTAAAATGTTCTTCGAGACGGATGCTATTGAATGAGAATACGTCCACCTCGCGTCCTTCTTCTATTTTCCTTGTAAGGTAGAGATGCCAATTTGCACGACATTCCCTTGATCGAAACAATCGATCTTCTCCTTCAGCATATGGTTGTCTTGAACCGCTTCCTCTTCCTGCCGTCCTTCCTCTTTTAGAGGGTGGATTCTCAGTCATTGGTTCCTTACCTCTTTGACTCATTGTTGAAAAAGAGAGAGAGAATAAAAGTAGAGAGAAAATGCTTAATAAAAAGTAAACACAGTGTAAATCACAATTAGAGTGAACAGTGAGTGAGAAAAAGACAAAAAATTAAGATTTAAATAGGCAAACAAATCTGTATAACAGTCATAAAATAGTCAAAAATCCTAATCCGGTATACCATTTTAGGTAAACAACCAAAATATGCTGAACCAGCATACCGGTTTGTAATCCAGTATGCCGTTTCACCAGAAACAAAAGCAAAATAGCATTATATCATGAAAAGCACTTATGCAAAAGGGTCACCAATTCCTAGGGCTCTTCTAAGAGTGCAGAATCTTTCTTCACTCAAGGGTTTTGTGAAGATGTCCATGAGTTACTTCTCGGTCACAATAAAATCAAGTTGGATTTCACCTCGTTGAGCAGTGTCATGTAAGAAGTGGTGACGGATATCAATATGCTTAGCTCTTGAGTGTAAAATCGGATTCTTGCTAAGGTTAATTGCACTTGTGTTATCGCATGGGATAGAGGAAGTGTCAAACTGAACTCCATAATCTTGGAGAATTTGCCTCATCCATAGCACTTGTGCACAACACTGTCCGGCTGCAATACATTCGGCCTCGGTGGTAGAAAGAGCAACAAAATTTTGCTTCTTACTAAACCACGAAACCAAACATGATCCTAAGAAGTGACAAGATCCATTTGTACTCTTACGATCAACATGGCATCCGACAAAGTCGGCGTCGGAGAAGCTAATAAAGTCAAAATCATTGTCCATAGGGTACCATAGTCCAATGCTTGGGGTTCCCTTCAAGTACTTAAAGATTCTCTTTACAGTACTCAAGTGGGACTGTATAGGTTTGGCCTGAAACCTAGCACAAGCACAGACACTAAACAATATGACAGGTCTACTAGCCATTAGATAGAGTAAACTAACTATCATGCCTCTATATTTAGTTGGGTCAACAAGGGTTCCATCTTCATCCTTGGACAAAGTTACAGATGTACTCATCAGAGTACCAGATGACTTTTGTCCATTGATGTCTAACTTTTTTAATAATTCTTTAAGATACTTTGTTTGACTGATGAAAATCCCATCAGGGGTCTGTTTAATTTGGAGTCCTAGAAAGAAATTCAATTCTCCCATTAGACTCGTCTTAAATTCACTACTCATACATTTACTAAATTCATGGCAAAGTGATTCATTTGTAGAACCGAAAATAATATCATCGTCATAGATTTGAACTATAATTAAATCATTCTTATCATGCTTAACAAATAGAGTAGTACCATGCTCTTGGGGATTGTTTTAAGCCATACAAGGCTTTCTTCAGCTTATAGACATGGTCAGGGAACTTTGAATCTTCAAATCCAGGCGGTTAAAACATTCAAGAATGCACTCTTGACGTCCATTTGGTACAACCTGAAATTCTTATGATAGGCAAAAGCAAGTAATATTTTAATTGACTCAAGTCTAGCTACAGGTGCATATGATTCATCAAAGTCAATACCTACTTGTTGGTTATATCCTTGAGCAACCAGCCTAGCTTTGTTTCTAGTTTTGTTACCATCTCCATCAAATTTATTCCTAAATACCCATCTAGTCCCAATAATCTTGGTGTTAGAGAATTTTGGCACTAAGTCCCAAACTTCATTTCTTTCAAATTGATTAAGCTCTTCTTGCATAGCAATTATCCAATCACTATCCAAAAGGGCTTCCTTTACATTCTTGGGTTCGATGGTAGATATAAAGGCTACATTGAAACAAATATTTTGGATTTTACTCCTAGTTTGTATACCTTTATCAAGGTTTCCAATACAAGGTCAAATGGATGGTCTTTAACGGTCTTAATCTCTTTAGGAAGTTGATGTATTTGATTATTAGGTTCTTCTAAAGAGACATTTTCCACTCTTTTCCTAATCTCAAGTACTTCATCTTCATCATCTTCTTTTAGGTCTTTATATTTGTCCTTGGCCATGGATTCATCCAATTTTACATTCATAGACTCTTCCACAACTAGAGTTCTTTTATTAAATACTCTATAGCTCTACTATTTGTGGAGTAGCCTAAAAAGATACCATCATCAGCCTTTTCTTCAAACTTTCCTAAGTTGTCTTTAGTGTTAAGAATAAAACATGCACAATCAAACACTTAATAGTAATCAACTTTAGGAAGCTTATTATGAAAAAGTTTATAGGGGGTCTTTAACAAGATAGGTCTTATCAAAACCCAATTTAACACATAACAAGCCGTGTGAACAATTTCAGCCCAAAAATACTTTTACAAAGAGTACTCATTGAGCATTGTCCTTGCAGTTTCTTGGATAGTTCTATTCTTCCTTTCAACCACACCATTTGATTGTGGTGTTCTAGGAATCAAAAAGTTATGAGTTATACCTTAATTTTTACAAAACTCACCAAATTCATCTATATTATCAAATTCACCACCAATGTCACTTTTTATAGAAGTGATCAAGTAACCCTTTTAATTTTGTATTCTCTTGTAAAGAGATACAAATTCCTCAAATACATCATTTTTATGCTTGAGGAAGAGGGTCCAAGTGAAACGGGAGTAGTCATCCACAATAATGAAAGTATATTTCTTTCCTCCCAGACTAGTGGTTTGAATTGGTCCAAAAAGGTCAAGATGAAGTAGTTGCAAAGGTCTAGAAGTAGCAACAGATTTAATGACTTTGTGAGCTACCTTTGTAAGTTTACTTCTTTGACATGCTCCACAAGTGTGTTGCTTATCAAGTTTCAACTTAGGTAGATTTCTCACCAAATTCTTAGAGGAGAGGGATTTAATAATCTTAAGATTAATGTGTCACAATTTTCTATGCCATAAGGTTGCATCATCAAATTTAAAAAAGAGACATGCATTATGAAAATTTATACTAAATACACAAGTATAAATATTATTCTTTCTACTTCCTTCAAGGATAATATTATCGTTAGAGTCATTGATCTCACATTTAGAGGCATTAAAAGTAACAACATAACCATTGTTACATAGTTGACTCACACTAAGTAAATTATACTTAAGATTATCAACTAAACTAAAGTTGAAAATGATTGTACCTCCAAACTTTAGGGATCCGTTCTCAATAATTCTTCCTTTGCTATTGTCTCCAAAAGATACCCATCCCCTTTTTTGCTTCTTGAGCTCCGAAAATACCTTTGGGTTGGATGTCATGTGCTTTGAGCAACCACTATTGATGTACCATTCCAAGTTGCTCATATCCTACAAAACAAAGCTACTTAATAAAACTTTGGTCCCCATTATATGTTGGGTCCATCATTGTTAGTATCATACCTTTCCCTTGGTCTTCAAACCATTTGGTTACCATTTGCCTTTTGGTTTTCATTCCAATTTGGGTATGATTGGGGGTTTCAAGGTCTTTGGTTTTGGGGTACTCTATATAAACCTTGGTTCTTGGGCGATCTTTGCACCTTAGGTGGATTTCTCCTGTTTTAACCATTAAAAGATCTTGTAGGAGGTTGACCATTGAAGGGTCTTCTAGGAGGGCGAAAAGGTTACTTCATATGATTGTGTCCCTTCTTGCTGCAATTATTGTATACAACAGTTTGAGGGATATACGTGGTCTTCCCTTTAGGATTGGGTTTGCTAAATTGAGGACTTTTCTTTCTTAAGTAGCACTCCTCAATAGAGTGACCTTTCTTCTTACAATAATTACAGAACTTCTTCTTTACTTTCTTACTTGCCATTTTACTTGTACTTGGCTTTTTTGATTGATTTGAACCTTTGTTCACATCATAGCCTACCCCTTCCTTGTTTAGAGGTGCTTTTGGAGCATTTCCAAGTAAGATGTCAAGAGTTCTTTTTTCATTGGTAAATGATTCTAAGGCTTTACACAACTTCTCTTTTTCTTCTTTCAAGATGTTAACTTGAGAAGTTAGAGTTGTGTTTTGGTCTTTAAGGGTATTTATCTCTTTCAAGAGATTCTTTTTGGTAGTGACTAGCTCCATGCTACTTTGGTAGAGATCTTCAAAAGCTTCTTCCAATTCTAAAAAGTCCTTATCTTTATGTGATGGAGAAGTGGGGGTCACCTCATTTTGGGTTTCTTCATCTTCAGTAGCCATGAGTGCCAAATTAGTTTGTTCTTCTTCTTCTTGAGATGCTTCATCCTCATCCTCTTCATCACTTGAGTCAAAGGTATGTTCAACTTTGTAGGCTTTCTTTTATTTCTTTATCTTTGAACAATCTCCTCTGTAGTGTCCTGGCTTCCTACATTCATAGCACACAACATCTTTTGAGGAGGAATCATTAGTTTCTTTGGAAGTATTTTTATCCTTTTGATCCCTTGAGAAACTCATTTTGTTAAAGGTGCCTTTTCCTTTGTTCTTCAAGAATTTTGAGAATTTCTTGGATAGATAAGCAATCTCATCATCAGACAGTTCGTCTTCATCATCGCTAATGTCATATGTCTTGAATGCTACAACCTTCTTCTTTGGTTCTTTCGAATCATCCTCCTTGGTGTCTTGTTTGAGTTCCATCTCATGAGTTTGGAGTGATCCCAACAGCTCGTCTAGACTTAGCTTGTCAATGTCTTTAGATTCTTTGATTGTAGTAGTCTTGGGTCTCCATTCTTTTGAGAGAGATCTCAAAATTTTTTGCACATTTTCACCATTGGAGTAAACTTTTCCTAAATCTTTCAGCTTGTTCATAATGTTAGTACATTGAGTAAACATAGCATATATGTCTTCATCATTTTTCATTTTAAATAGCTCATACTCATTTACTAGCATATCAATCTTAGATTGCTTGACTTCAGAAGTACCTTCATAGGTAACAACAAGCTTATCAAACATCTCCTTAGCGGAGTCACACATGCAAGTTCTATTGTACTCCTTTTCTCCTAGAGCACATTGAATATAACTTATAGCAACAAAATTGAGTTGAACCTTAGCTTTTTCAGTTGGGGTCCACTCTTCTTTGGGCTTGTCTATGGTATTTGGTCTATTTTCAATTACTTCCCATGCGTCAATGTTATTGGCACACACGAAGTTCTTGAATTGATTCTTTTAATAGGAAAATCCTTCACCTTCAAAGAAGGGAGGTCGGGTAATATTATATCCTTCAATCTTGCGATTGGCAGAGGATCCCATGTCTTAAACTCTTAATTGGATTATAAAAATCACAGTTTTGAGCTCCCGCTTTGATACCAAATGTGAATTCACCTAGAGGGGGGTGAATAGGTGAGGGTTGAAAAAAAAATTTATTCAAAAATAACCAAGTAAAGAATGAGCAATAAACAAGCAATAATTAAAAGAGTGACACAAGAGATTTATAGTGGTTTGGCCAATACTTACCTACGTCCACTTCTCTCACCTTAGAGAGAATTTCACTATATTAAATCTTGAGTAAGAGCAAGAGGACTCGTACCACTCTTGAGAAATGAGCAAGAGGACTCAACAACAACTAATCTTGAGTTAATCAGCAAGAGGACTCAAACTACTCTTGATTCCAAGCAAGAGAACTCAACCTACTTATATAAAGTAAAAGTGATACTAAGGAGTTTTAGAACTATCTCAAACCTTAGTAAAGATGTGCTACCTTTCAATCTATGAAGCTTTAATGCAAATATGAATGAAGGGAGCTAAATGAGATTGAATTCTCACTTGAGAGTGACTTGTTCTTAGAGGCTCTTGATTGTGATTAGTAGTGGTGTTTAGAGCCTTAAACAAGTGGGTATTTATAGGCTAGATGGCTCAAATTAATTAGGAATCTAGATTAGGATCTGATTCCAAAAGTCATATATAATCCGGTATGCTGGATTCCAATCTGGTATGCCGGATTACCTAATTTCCATATTGAACAGGAGAATAATGGTCAAAAACTAACAGTCACACACTAATCCGGTACGCGGAATGGCTTATCCGATATGCCGGATCAAGGCAAAACTAAGCCAAAAAGGATCTGGTATGCTGGATGGTTATCCAGCGTACTCCGGAGAGCTACTGTGAGCAATTTCCTGAGATTCCCATTGATCTGGTATGCTGAATTGGGAACAGGTATGCCGGATTGGGCAATTTCAATGGAAATAAGTCCAATTCCAATAAGGGTTTGGTTTGGGGGCTTCAAACCCTAATGGTCACATGTCTAAGTGGTCAAATTACCTCCTAAGTACATTCTAAATGGATGTATGCATGCGTGTGTGCATTACATCAATTTGTGACTTAAAAAATTACAAATACAAGATTACAAAGTCCTCATTCTTCATTCTTCAATCTTCAAAGTTTGACTTCTTGACTTCCATGTCTTATGAAACATTTTAGGCCAAATTCTTGTACATATTTGTATACGCTCTTGTACATGCTCTTATGTAAGCAAATGTTAGTCCAAGAGAGGCTTTATTTATTATCATCAAAACATGGCTTGGAGTCTATGAGGAGGTTTCCATAACAATTTCACTGTGAAGCTGATCTGACCTGGGGATCTTCACCCATAGGCCATGGAACAGTGTAGGGAGGTGGAATGACCAAAAAGTCCCTCCCCACATCTGTCCACAGGTATAAATGCTTTGAGTACCCAAGTGGGCCCCGTAAAACTTAGAAACCCTGTCTATGGTGGTCCTACAGCACTGTCAAGTTGGGGACTGTGAGACCAATATGACCTAGGAACATGTACCATTGTGATAAATGACCAATTTGCCCCTAGGCCACAAACTTTGGATGATGTACCCGGACATATGCCTAGGCCCAGTGCAAGGCCCGGCCCAAAGATTTCCAAGTGATGACCAACTGTACACTGAGTCTACCCAGTAAGCCTAGATCAACCCTAGGACATCCAAAAACAATTTGGAATATTAAATGACACATTTCTGATTTATATCTAGGGTTTGATCCCGCGCTCGAGGCCTATAGCCAAACTGCAGTCAGAACTGAAACTACAACTGAATACCTAGAACCAAACCCAGGTGAGTGAAATGTTATCGTGTATGTATGTGTAACAATATTAATTATGCCAACAATTTAAATTTTTTTAATTATAATGGTGTGTTACTTATTCAATTAACATTTCTCAATTATTATACATCGTGTGACTGTTGATCAACACTGCTTGAATTTATCATGATGAATGTGATTGTTAGACTAGATGTCGTAGTTGGCTTGGAAATGAGGCCGGTAGTAGCCCATAGTATGGGATAAGGTTGACACTGCTCAACTCATACGATGCCAGATAGGCATGGGGCTAGAGTTTAATCACCCGTGCTATGCACCCTTGCCAACAGGGGCTAAGGTGTTGGATGACTGTGAGGACTACCATAAAACCTCAGGCGTTTATGCCGAGAAGCCTCAGCATAGCTAGGATGCCCCAGGGCAAATATGCCAGGAAGCCTTGGGCTATAAGCTTGGGAAGCACCAAAAGGTGAATTATGGTTATATGCCAAACAAAGTTTATGCATCGGTAAGGTGAAATGATATTGAGTCGGTTACCTCACAAGTTTAATTAAGAGGGCCGGTCGGGCTGACCTGGGTAGGGAGATGCTGGTGCCGGCTGGTCCTCTCCAACAACTCAATGGGTGTATCGCGGGAAAGGGTAACCAAGCCCACACCAGGGATACATGTATTAGGGATTGTAGTAGCACTAACTAGACTTAGTTGTATTGTTAGGTGGCTAATAAATAATCTGGACTTGCATATCAAGTAGGATCATGTGGAATGTGGTTGCATGTGCATGCATGATGATATGTTTTACTCACGAGCTCGGTGGGGCTCACACTCTGTTATATATGTTTTTCTTCTAGATGATTTTGCAAGTGGATGCCACTGTGGCATGGTGGCTCATTGCGAGGAGGAGAGCCCTAGTTATTATGATGATATTGGTGTGGACCCCGATGGAGGTCGTACCAATGATGCAATCGTTCTCAGTGGTTATTGATGAAGACTAGTGAGGGGCGCTTCTGATGCTTTTTATCTTGGGGACTCCTTTTTGCTTTTGATAGGAGTTTATCCCCGTCCTTGGTTCTGTCCTAGTTTCTTCTTTTCTTTTTGGGGTTGAGTTATCTCGCCCTGAATATATATATATTTTTCTTTTGCTTATGTATATGTCAGTCTTACTTTCAGTTGTGGGTTGTACTGGGGAATGTTTTAGAACATATGTATATATATATCATCATCATCATCATCATTCCCGTATCGTTACGCTTTCTCTTTTGTTATTATAATTGTAGTTTATCTGTAGCACTCTGATCTTACTTGTGGTATGTGATGAATGTGGTACCGTGAATGTATTAACTGCTTCTAGATCCGTGGGATTTGGTGGATTGCCGTTATGCAATTCGGGTCACCTACCTAATCCTCCCAGGGGGTGGTTTGGGGTGTGACAGAGCTTGGTATCAGAACGTGAGGCTCTTTCTACATTCACGAGATGCATAATAGGAATAATAAGCTACCAACACAAAAACACGTGATAAAGTAAAAGTTATAGGGGAGGTAGATGTAATTAAAAGATAAGATGCATAATTACATTAATTTAAAGATAACTGGGGCCGAGCCACTACAAGAAGTTTGACTGAAGGTACTACCTTCAAGTTTACATAAGCAGAAAAAAATATATATATGCACCACACCCAAAAGAAAATACATAAGCTATAAAAAAAAAAGTGAGAAAAAAGTTAGAACTACATAAAGTCAAGATCGGCTACACATGTAGGAGCTGTCTGGAGTACTACTCTATCGGTGGTAGGTCACTCGATGGAGGCTGAGACTGGCATGAGTCAACGCGATAGAAGATATCCCAGAAGTCTAGACGCTGCTCTACAGACACCACTCTACTCTCTAGAGATGAGAAGCCTCGATCCATCCAAGTCGCCATATCAGTAAGCTGAGTACTTAGGCCCTGTAACTATGACATCACCTGTGACCACTCAGATGGCTCTGGCACATGCGAGCTAGTGGCACCTGTTGCCTTATACGGGGGCAAGTCTGTGAACTACTCACCAATCCCCTCAAAGTCGCCCTCATCTCTGTGCTCATCTCCCTACTCCTCATTTCCTTGCACCTCCATCTACTCACCTTCCTTAGGATCACTCCCTGGCTCCCCTAGTACTTTCATCTTCAATTTTGAGGTCATATTGATGAGCCTAGACCTGTCTCTCTCCATATACTCACCGCCCAAGGGAACCTCGAAGTGTCGGAAAACCAAAGTAAGGAACTTCCCATATGGAAGGTTCCCATCTGAAGGGTTCTAGGCATGGTATAGCATAGCCTGAAGTAACAGATATGGGAGGTTTATAACTGGACCCCCTTTGCCCGCTCCCAGTAGGCAATAGGTAATATAGGCTCTCAGTATAGAAATACTACCTCTGTTTCCGCCCTTCGGGTAGATGTTATATGAGACACATCTACTAATGACTCGAGCACTATAGGAAGCCTTAGATTTAGGAGTACTCTCAGAACCAGTCAATGCTTTGAAGACCCTCATCCTGGTCTCCAAAGAGAACATATCAGAAATTTCAACCCTGGGCTTGTAGTAACACCTCTCACCAGTATCTGCTAGCCCTAGGATCGCTGCTAAGGTAGCAGTGGTCAGTCTAATGTTCACCCCCTTGACCCTGCTCTCCAATCCAAACTCCCGTGCCCCAGATAGCACTAGGTTACAGTAAAAGTATCGAACCAAGTTAGGATAACATGGTTCTGCAGGTGATAGCATAGAGGCCCAACCTAGGATGTTGAACCTAGTAAACAAATTGTACTGATGGAAGTCATCCACCTGTACAACCCTCCCATTTACAATCTTTAGGGACCTAAACTTGTCCCAATCCTTGGCATGCTCGTACCTAGAGAATAGAAACCGATCGAACTCCGATTCCTCTGATGATGAATCATCCCTAGGAGAAGTAGGTGGCACTGAAGAAGAAGAAGAATGCTCACTCTCAGACTATAGCCTTTTGCGTGCTATGGATTTCCTCACCGTTCTATGGCTAGTAGGCATTAGGCTACAAAAAAGAAAAGAAAAGGAGTGGTTAGGGCAAAGGAAATTGATAAAACCGTAGCCAAAACAAGAAAAACAAAGGAAATGACCTAATGTAAGGAAAAAGAGTAAAGAATCTTACCTAGGCTTGCGTAGAATCGCGGGGGACCCGTGAAAGTGGAAGGATTTGGTGTGGAAAAGGTCACACTAAGCTCCAAAGCTTTGCCCTAGGTGTTTAGAAGTGTTTAGAAAAGAAATGGAATGAAATGGGGCCCTCTCGGACTATTATATCTGAGCCCTGATTCTCTGGGCGATGCATCTAATGCCCAGAGACATCGCCCAGAGATTTAATTTTTGTTGTTTTTGCATAACAGCTCATGGAAACTTGAATTTTGCCCAAAAACACTTCAACAAACCTAAAACATGATTTTTTATAAAATATGCATGTAAAAAAAAATTTTAAATTAATTAAATAATCGAATAAATCCAAATATTACCTAATAAACTATCTAAGGGAGTATAGTCAATGCTTGGGGATTTAAGAATTTTCTTTTTGTATATGAATAAATATTGATAGATAAATATGCCTATGCCTATATGAAATTTGTGTGTGCATGGATATTTAGTATTATGTGCCTAATACTGTGCGTGTATGAACCAAGTGGATTGATTCTACGCAAATTTGAACATAGATATTTAGGCATGTTGTAATACGTATCTATGAGATTAGGGAACGTAGATTTTACCCTACCTACAGCCTAGGCTAACCAAGAATAGGGTTCAATAGGTTGTCCAGTCAAGTTGAAACCCTAGATGCTAAGATGCCTCGAGCCAACCCATTTATATTTTTATTGATTATAGTTGCTTAGATTCCTGTAGACATGTACTTAATTCTTTTAATTAAGTATAACCTGATACTTAGAACCTCTTCATGACAGGACCAGACCACCCTATTCCAGCTTGGAAACCCCCCTAGCATGATCTACATTGCGCAACTAAGGAGGAGGCTGTTTAGGATACAAAAGATATTGCCACGTGCGAAGAACCACTTAGCTTTCTTCTTGGGACTTGCAGCAAATAGTGGACCGGTGGACCGAGTTATTTACCTATCCTTGGCTGACGAAGTTAGGAATGACATAGAACACCTGCACGTACTAAAATTTATGCTTAGAAAGAGGCTGGAATTACTTGCTTGTTAGGCTCAGGTAATATTTAAAAGCTTTTTGGTTAAAAATTTAAAATCTATCATATAGTGTCATGCATAGTTGTCATCGCATAAAATACCTAAATAATAAGAACACAAGTAAGAGAAACACTTCAAAGGAAAAAAATATACATGCAATAATAAAGATAAATGTAATAATCCACCTTGCTGGTATGACAACAAAATTTCCCTGGAACTGTGGAATAGGTAGGTACATGTCATAACTAGGAATTATTTTGTTGACCTCAAAAGAAGTGTTGGATTATTAAGTGTGTTGCACTTTTCAGAAAAGCAACCATGGTCAACACAAGGAGTTCTCGAGGTGGTCGTAAAGGAAAACGCCCTCGTGTTATATCGGAGGTTGAACTACCAAATGGAACTGAGGCTTAAAATTTGAAAGCATCGGCTGCTTCATCAGGAGCACCAGCGGCTACTCAAGCCACTGCTGTGACACCTCAATCGGGTATGGCAGCCGACGAGGTAATTGTGTTTATGACCACTATGATGCGAACCATGTAGCAACAACAAGAACTACTAGGTCAGATGTTTACGCAGTTTGTGGGCATGATGCATGAGCGTGCAGCACCACCTCCACCACCCAACCGGCCCTTACTTTTCCCACCTCCTGTGCCTCAACACTTGGCAGAAAACTTTGCCGCTAAGGTGATGGAGAGATTCAAGAAACTCCAACCACCCGTGTTTTCCAAATTGGACTCCGAGGCAATGCAGCTTGAGCGGTGGATTAGCGCATTAGAAAAGGCATTTGATGTACTCGAGTGCACGGACACGCAAAAGTTGATATGTGTGGGTTATCAGCTACAGAATGAGGTTGAAGCTTGGTGGAATGCCACTAAGCCAAATTTGGAAGCCACTCATCCGAATCCCATGTGGGAGCAATTTAAAGAGGTTTTCTTCAAAAACTACTTCCCAGAGAGCTTTAGGGATAGGAAGGAAGCTGAATTCTCTGCACTGGTACAAGGGACCAAGTCAGTGCTAGATTATCAACAACGATTTGAAGATCTGTTCCATTTCGCTCGGAGCACTTGAAAGGGGAAGTTAGTAAGATAAAGAAGTTTGAGAAGGGACTCAAACCCGAGATCGGGTCAGTATTGTCAATTATGGATATCCGGGATTATGCTCAGATGGTCGACAAGGCAAAGACCATGGAAGAGAGATTTAAAGAAAAGGAAAAGGAGAAGACTATGACATCGCCTGGGTTAAACAAAAGGCCAAATAACTTTCAGATTTATCGAGGAACAAGTTCAAGCCCTAATCCGACTCCATACCGTAGGCCACAAGTAGGTCAGAATCCTTTCCGCCCTACTATCAATCGACCTGCTCAACCGACTATGAGTCAAGCGACAACAGCAGCTTCGCCAGCCTGACCAGCTACAAGTCAAGTGAGCCAAGCCTCAACACCTGCTGTTCCCCCTTATAAGTGTTACGTGTGCAACAAAGAAGGGCACATGGAGCAAAGAATGCAGATTGTGTGGGTATAGCAATAACTCGCCAAACCAGCCCTACGCAAGACTTTTTCAGCCACAATGACAAA